>NW_019384318.1:465433-538574 GCF_000671375.1 Centruroides sculpturatus
AAAAAAAAAACTCTGATTCAATTTACAATAGAAATTATTTTTCACATGAAATAAAATTAATTTTAAACCTTGTATTAAACTGACTTGGTCCATTCATTTTTATTAATAAATTTTCTTATCTAAACAACAAAGGAGTTTGCCATTTTTGTAATTAAATTTCAGTTGTAAGCTAAATTATCAACAGCAATTTCTGTCTTCTAGTGGAGAAAAATTTCAGTGATCAAATGTGAAAATGTAAGAGTGGTAGAGATGTTTCTCTTCTTATTAATCCAAATAAAAACAATAGTTAACAATATCAAGATTCTGCAGTCTGTTATACTATGATAGTGTATCTGATAAAATAAAATGTTAACTAAACAATAAACATATTAATACTTTTTAAACTATATCAGTTAAAAAATATAAGATGAAATACTCAGGAAATATGCATTAAAGTTTTTATTGTTAACTAGAAAGAGACCTACAAATGAATATATTAAATTAACATTAATATCTGCTTATTAATCTTCTAACAATTGGCTTTGATTGTTAGTTTATGATTATGTATGTATGTATGTATGTATGTATGTATGTATGTATGTATGTATGTATGTATGTATGTATGAGTGAGCACATGACAAATAATGTCATATGCTCATTTTAATTCACATACAATTATAAATCTCAAATCACATTCTTCCAAAAGTTCTATTCAGAATTCAATTGATAGTTTTATACTCACATTCCAAATAAAATTCCAATTCCATCATAACTTTTATAACTAAGCATAAATTATAATCAAATAACTGATTGCAGTACTCTGATTCTTATTATTCTTTCCAAATTTACAAAAAACTTTATAATAATTAATAATATTTTTTTTCTTGCTTTTTGTTCTCTTGTAATGCAGGACTGTAGAATCAGCTCATATAACCTACAACTCTGACTCCTCCATTTTTAAATCTCTGATCCAGCTCCTTCACAAAAGCTTGATATGTATTAATGATAGTAAACCTACTTAAATGACAAATGTTANTTTTTTTTCTTGCTTTTTGTTCTCTTGTAATGCAGGACTGTAGAATCAGCTCATATAACCTACAACTCTGACTCCTCCATTTTTAAATCTCTGATCCAGCTCCTTCACAAAAGCTTGATATGTATTAATGATAGTAAACCTACTTAAATGACAAATGTTAGCATAAGACATTTCATCATCACCACATGAATCATCAGGTTACTTTTTAGACTTATAAATTTACATTTAAGTACAAGTCTAATGGTTATTGTAGCTATATCTTAAAAAAAAATCATTCATTTATTTTGACAATATAATGATATTACAATAATTAAAATTCACATTTTGGTTAGAGAGGATCCTAGTTACATTGGTCATTTGATTATATTAATTGGTCATTTGATTATATCAAGCTTTTTTTGCTTTTTTTCTTGTCTTCCAAATTTCCAAATATAGAAAGCACTTTAGCCAATAATTTTTAAAAAAACCTCTTACCATTGAATTTCTACTGGTAAAGAAATATTACTTTACTCTATTTAATGACCTTAAAACTACCATTGTGTGAAATACAACACACAAAAAAGCAATTGGCACAGAGATTGAATAGACAAAACAAGTGGATAGATACATTGGCTATATTGCACCATCTCATGTAATGCTCAGGTAGTTTCTCTCCTGATCTGTATGATATAATGAAGGATTACTCTATTAAGAACAGAAATTATATATTTAAAATTAAAAAATAATGATTTGATATGAAAATGTTCAAATACTTTTTGTTTTAAGATTCTATTTCTTAAGATATAGGAGTTGGTAAAAATGTACCAATTCTGACTCCACCCAAAGTTGCTTCCGACCTCAAACTCCACAGCTGTGGTATAGTGTAATAATGAATAAGTAATTGGACAAAAAGAAAAAATATTGCAGATACATATACATGGATATACAGAAGTAATTTGCTTTAGAAATTAATAATCAAGACAGAAAAATAAACATATAAAACAGTTACAAAATATAATATATGTCAATCTAGTAAAATAATGTCTTCAAGTACTCAAAATCATGATTATTACTTAGTTTATTACTAGATTTTTATTTTTGTAATAGAGATTAATGGTTATGCATTACAAATTTAACAACAGAAGTTTATAATATTATATTATTATATATAAGTTACAACTTTTGATATTGTAATTGTAAATTGTTATCTTGTTATATTATATTAAAAAGTCATTTTATTTTTGGACCTACTGTAAGATATCATTGATTTTTGTTGATATTTGGTTACTATGGAAATAAAAGATTTGGAACTTTTTCGTTGAAGATAGTTATATATAGTTAGTTAATAATAATGATAATGCATACATACGTTTTTTTTAATGCTTAATAAAAGTATTTTGCTGTGAAATTCAAAAGAGAAGTTTTAAATTCAGTTAATTTGATTAATCATAAACTGAAAAACTTATCATTTTGATTATAAATAAAGAAAAAATAATTTATATTTATATGATAATATATGAATTTATGATATATACTCATTGTTCAGTCACAAAACTGTAATTTATAAAATAAAATTTATCCAAATTGCAATCTATACATTGTAGATTGCAAACACTTCTACAAAACCAAACACAAAAATATACTATTAATATTTATAAAAATCATTAAAACTAACTAAAAACAGTATATCAAAACTTCAAATTAAAAGAAATTTTAAATATAATTTTTTTTTCAAAATCTTTTCTTCACCTATCTAAGAGGCATTTTAAATTAAGACCATTGTAGAGTTTAGCCAGGCCCATAATAGATGGTATGGCAAAGTGGTGAAGGATGAGACCCAACATATCCTTGACAAACTACCCCTAAAAAATTTCCAGGGTTTTTTTACAGTGGAATTCATTCCTGGGTTCCATGGAGTAGTAGAGGATAAATTTTTAACTGTTTGGTCATTCAGTCATCAAATCTAAAACACTTTCACTCATTAGAAAAAATAATTTGAATAAAATTTTAATCCTTAAAAATATTAAAACACTAAGACAAATACCAAATTAAATTACTTTCATAAGCTAGTAGTATCTAAGAAAGTTCACAAATTCATCAAAAAACCATATGTATCTATGTAATGTATAACACATATATATTAAAAATCAAGATAATAAAAGCAAATATTTTATTTCTTTAGAATTAGATTTTTAAAAAAAAATACAACAAGGAATAAATAATAAAGGAAATGATTCACTGATAAAAAGGAAACATAACTCATTCAAAAGGATATGTTTAAATAGAAAAAATGGTTAAATATTCCTGCAATTTATTAAAAATTGCAATATAACTTTAAAATCAGAACAAGGATACATAAAAAAAAAATTACTAATAATTATATTAAGCATTAAATAAATAAGCAGAAACATTAAATATTATCTTAGTTAAAGTTGGCTTAATATATTTAATTTAGTTTCTAAGACAATATAAGTATATTTAACTTAGTTTTTAAGTCATTACAGGTAGAGGTTACCTTTTATGTAATGTAACGTAGGTAACCTTTTACGTTACCTTTTATGTGTACATGCATTGACATAAAATACATAAAACATACTTATGTATTTTGTGTCAATGTATACTCATATTCACATACAACAAAAAATATTTGTGTGTATGTGCGTATACATTGACAAACAAATTACATAAAAGTGGTGATTTGTGTATATATGTACTGTACAGTACATATATATACACAAATCACCACTTTTATGTAATTTGTTTGTCAATGTATACGCACATACACATTTTTGTTGTATGTGTACATGTGTATATATTGACACACAAATTACCCAGAAGTAACTTCTACTCAATTAATTACACGAAAAGCATATTCCTATGTTAAATTAATTAAAATTTACATCTTACTCATTTAAGATTTATATATGTATATTTTTTTTAGCTATAAATACATAATTCTTAATAACGGTACTATTTTATAAAACGATCTTATTTGAATAAATAAAAATAATAATCCATTTTGAAATCAAGTAAATAGGCCTAACGTGATCGATATCTTACTTAAAAAAGTCGAAAAAAAAAACTAGTATTTACCTGTAACGTGAAATCTATCGCCATGATTTGGGATGGTAGCGGCTATACTCATACTTACACTACTGAAAATAAGAGAACAATTCTTAAATTAACGATAAATATTAATAATAAATTTATAACTTCTCTGCCGTCATCGACATACAATAAATTTACGCCTACCGCACGCCTCCTAACGGACGAATTCAATCCATATTGGTTTAAAAAATCATTAATATTTTTTTAAATTCAATTTTAAACAATTAAATGTATAACGTTTTATTACGTAATAAATGTAAAATTAATATAAATGTATGCTTTAAATTTAAAACAAAATATTTATATTGAGTATTAAATGAAAATAAATGCTTAATATTATACTTTCACTTTCTTGTTATGGTCGATGTCTATTACAAAAAAAATCCAAATTATTATTTTATAATTATATATTTATTTATTGTATAAAAATTTATCTTTAATTTGAATTATAGAATTTTAAAAATTTTAAATTTTAATAATATAGATAACACAATACAACATATATTCGTTTATATACACGTTGCCAACTACGCCATTGAGAATAATATTACACCATCTGTCTTATACAGTATTTAAAATAAAAATTAATGTTTAGCTTAAAAAGTATGAGTTTATTAAACTTACAAGAAAATTATAGCATTAATTTACCAGAAATTATTTTAATGTTTTCTTCTTTCGTAATATTTCATTTGCTCATATTTATGTATACGACTGCATTTGAAATATTAATTAAAGAAGACCGGTTTGATAAATTCGGCAAAGTTCTATGTTTCATTTTATTTATAAATTGTAACAATTTATATAAAATAGTGCATAATTCAAAAATATTAATCTGTATATAATTCAAATTAAAAGAATTTTAAGCGAAATGTTATGCGGATAGCAGCGTCATGAAATTAACTACTGTCAAAAAGATCCGGGTTCGAATCTGGAATCTATACATCGCGGGAGCGAGACTCCATTCCTCATTTATAATGACAAATTTATGATGCCCGTGATTTTAAAGACGTTAGCCTGTCGCTCTGGAGTACCCGGGCTCTAGTCCGATCGGGAAGCTCGAAAATTTTCATGGGTGGTCCCATATCGAAATGGATTTTCGGTATGTCGGACTCCGTCTCACCATCCGCTCGGGCCAAGACAAATCCATAATGGAAAGTGACGCAATTAGGCTCTCTGTCACCCAGAGCAAACTACTGGCGCGTTAACCTATGGGTAAAAAGATTAATTGCCTAAGGTACTCATTAACAGGGGCCCCTAAAACAATCTTTAATAATAAAATATTTCCCTCGAAGTGAAATGCCTTAAGTCAACACCGTACATGGCCCCCCCTAAATTCAAATTTGCCTAGACCCCATGAAAGTATAACGCGCTATTGCGTGGCACATTGGTTTTAAGTCGAAAAATCTTCCATGTTAACTCTAATTAATCAGTTTCAAAGTGAAGATAGCAGCGTAAAACCTGCGTAATTAAGATTAGTTTACAGTCATTACAGAAAAATGTATTTATTTTTATTACATAAGTACAAGGCAAAGCCTTAAAGCATGAAATTATATAACTTGTACTGTATTGCGAAAAGGAAAGACAACTTCATGCTTTATGTCTTTGCCTTGTATTTAACCCCATGCTTTAAAATATAACAATAAATTTCATAAACACAAGAAACAAAGTTTCAAATATATAAAAACAAAGTTATCTTTACATTAAATTTCTAAATTATTTATGGCAAGGTTTTTAAAATTGATTAATTTAAATAAAAAATAAATTCATTTAGGAAGTGGCCATTATACTAAATAATAGAAGAAGCATCAATAGACTTAGAAATGAATTAGATAAATTTTCTCAAACCGGTCCCACAAAGCGGTATTTTTAGTATTTCGAACACGCATGTGATAAACACAGCAAATGAATGCATTATAAATAAAACTCTTGGATAATTTTTAGGAAATAAATGCAATAATTTGTATAAAAATTATTACATTTATTTATTTATGTACAACTTTTCTTAAAGATATAATTAAACAACTTTACTTCATACATTAAGCCTTCATTGAAAATAATATAGTGATACCGGAGTACGTGCCGTCGTAAAGTCCCTCCGCAGTGGGCCACGCCCATGTGGCTCGGCCGTGTGGTGACGTCATAACGTTAACTCTTTCGATGCACGGTCTACCTGTGACGTCATTATTTCGTTGTAGGAATATCCTCCCCGTCCATTCATTTCGTATACGGTTTAAGGGGAGGGGATTCCGATTTGTACAGTACATCATCGTACACTATGGAAGGCATGGATCGAGGTATCATCTACGTAGACTCTGTTTTTGTGATATTAGTGGCATAAAAATTTGTTCTTGTAAGCCTACTTGCTAGTCACGTGAATAAACTCAGTTTAAAAAGTTGTGCAAATATTTTCTGTCATTTCTTCAAGTCAGGAAGTCCATGATATATGTAATTAAAGTGGTGGAGTTTACCAAAATTACAACTTTGTACATAACAGGGAGGAGGTCAAATGTGGCTCAAAAATTAATGGGTGGCCACTTATGTGTACTTAAAGTGAAATGAATGATAACCATAATCCTGTATTATTTAATTTGATTCGACAGATTTTAAGGCAACACAACACGTAGGCAATGTCTCCCGGGTGAGCTTTCTATGGGAAACTGGTCCCCCCCCGTGTGTTAGACATTAAAGAATAGACAGAAAATTGCACTTGGGCAGGCAGTTTTGTCAGGCATAAACCTGTGACCAACTATCCATATACAATGAATATGTACAGTACAAAAGATATCATTATTATAGTGAATTAAAAAGTGAATGAGCAAGTTGAATTATCAATGGTTGTCATTGCATCACATGATTGTTATTTTTTATTTTTGACTCTCCCCATGCCAAGAGCACTAAGATGGTCTTTTTATCAACCTATCATTGTTTGACCAGCCCCATAATGGGAGTAGCCAGGTGACAAGGAACAGGACCTGACCATCCATGAAAAATTCCCACTCGATCAAATCTGGGCTCTCTAGAGTTGTGGACTAATTAATGCCTTTACCATGATGGTCATTTGGACATCCTTCTAACCATATACCACATCAATAATGTAATATTAATTTGATCAGTTTTCACAGGTTATTGGATTGTTTTGATAAGGCTCCTGGATTTTACAATATTTCCCAATACACAATGATTTTGATTAAAAGTTTAATTATTGTGTGTCAGGTGTCACATACACTAAAGTCAGTCAGGGTGCATATTCAAGAAGAAAACAGTGAAACCATGTCAACTTAACATAAATTTACATGATCTCATTGAAAGAACATATTCACTCGAAGTGTATTCAACATTCCTAACTTTTTGAAGAATTGCAATTTCCTATAAATAACAGTCTATTGGGATGAGCAGATGGCCAAGTGTCCAGATAGGATCCAGAATTGAATTTGGACTCATTGAAAAATCCCAGAAATTTTTCAGGGGATGGTCATCAAATTCCATCCCTCACCACTTGGCCACCCCATTGTGGGTCTGGCCAAACCCATAATGGGCTTACTAAAAAAAGTCCTTCTAAGTACTCAAGGGCAGAGAGTTAAAACAAAACAAAAAACCAATCTATTGGAAACCTGCATTACAAACATTTTAACTTAACAACTCAGCAGTGAGTGACGACTATAGTCGTCAAAGGCGATTGTGTGGCAGTGGTGAAGGACGAGTAGTCGTAAAATTCTTTAAGGTGGCATCGCCAAAAACTACTGCGAAAAAAATTCACATAAAAAATATATTATGTAACAATAAAAAGACTTTTCTTTATTAGACATAACTGTTTACAAAATCCTTTTCTGAAAGAGTAATGAGAAAAAATGCGTGGAAAAATACTTTAAAAATTTTCCACGTTTATTCTCCACTACTGGAGGTAGAACCATACCCGACTAGTCCATTGTTGAAAGGTTAACATTCTATTTCAAAATTCTTTGAAGTGATGTAATGCAATTGCCTACATCTACTTCCTCATTACATTAATTATTTATTTATATCAAACCATTTGGTGGTATTAAATATAATCTCCTTATTTAATATATGATCATAAACTGTAATGGGAACATTTATATAAATTCTACACAATATGTATGTAACGTGTTAATTGTTTATATATTTATGATAAAACTCATTTTAAAAAATAGATTTATTTATGTTTAACTAGTTTCTTAACATTGATTTTTACACTTTGCAATATTAAATCATTAAACAATATCTCTCTTATGAAAAATTAGTGCAATGTATTAAAAATTTATTGTAAGAATATAATTTAATTGTTTCTTTATCTAAACTATAAATATCAAATTCTTACATTCACATATTGTATATGTAAATATATAACTTCATTGCCATTTTGTAAGAATCTAAAGATCATGCCAAGTAATGATGATTTTCTCTTACATTTACAAAATTATCTTGAATTATTCAAAAAGAAAATTAATATAATCATCATTTATAATTAGTAAGATTTTATTAAGCTTCCAACTGTCTCTGGATTATAGACGAAGAAGATATTGTAGCTGTTTGCACTTGTTACATGATTACTGATATTACAGAGAATCATCTCTCCAGATGGTCTGTCTTGGGTGTCCAAAGTTTGTCTGCTGTATAAATAACCCAGCGTCTCCCACAATCATGTCGAAACAATCCAGATGATGGGCAGTTTGATGAAACAGCCATCCTGCTTCCTTTAGCCCAAACATGCAGTCTTTCTCAAATTCTGTCAGCTGTGCTTAATGTCTTTGACTGTATTGTACAGTCTGCTTGGTGTTCGGACCTCAAAATAATGGGTACACTGAAAATTCTGAACACAGTGAGTCTCTGTAAGCATTTTTACCTAGTATAGGATATTTTTTATAGGAATAGTAATGCCAAGCACCCAAATGTCAAAGCCTGACATACAATTGAACCAGAAATATAATCATTCACATATCTGTCTAAGATAATTTGTATGCAAAACTTTGCACTAATGGACAATTTTATCTGGATGCATAACTTTTTTGTCAATGAGTGTAAAGACTGGTTCTCACTATGATGGAATCTGTATAGTAAGTGGCAGAGCTGTGATGAAGTAGCCATTGTGACTTCAGACCACAACAAAAAAGTTAACTTCGACTTAAGTCAAAGTTAACTTTTACCACAACAAAGTGAAAAAATTAAGTATTAACCAATTCAAAAGCATCATTTACAGTGACTTCATTCAATACCAATCCAGCTTTCCCAACATGCACCTCATGAATTTGTCATTCAGTGGCAAGCTACAATAATGAGAACAACACTATGGCTCCTGCATCAGTAAGCTGTTGTGAGAACTAACCTTAAATTTGTATATTAAATGCCATAACAATTCTTTGTATTTTCCTAAATACAAAAAAAAACAACATATGAAAAGTTAAAAATGATTAATACAGTACACTATTAATGTTTACAAAATCTACTAACCTTTATCCTCGGTTCATTCCAACTTATTAAAGTACTGGATGGAAGTTTTCAATCTTCATAAATGTTAAAGCAACACTGAAATTTTGCTTTTGACATAAGACATTTATTAATCAAATAGTTTTGCTGACATTTTCTTTTTAACCTATATTTACAGACCCACATTAATGCATGAGCATATCTGCTCTCACTTTAGAGGCTTCACCTCTGCTCATTAGTATATCTGTATTTGTATAATATCTAAAGAAATTAGGATGGAGGCCTCAAAAGTATTTATTACAGCCTTACACATTTATATTGTTTTTCAATCTATCAGATCATAATTATTGTAACATTCAGTTTTTCTGTGCATCATGAATCAATATCTTCTTCAAAGATCTTTGAGGTTACGCACTAAGGATAAGAGATATTTGCTATTGAGGAATTTTTCAACATAACCAAGTCAAAAATTACTCAAGAAAATTTGATTTTTTGACTTGACAAATCCAAATTCCATCAAGTAGAAAGCAATGTCTGTTGCATCAATATTTTTCCATATTTCATACAGGTTAGATGGATAGTCAAGTAGTAATTATATTGCTGTTTCTTTTACATTTCCTATTGATATATCAGATATACAGCACAATATTGTAACTCTCAACCAGGTGGCATCTGCATTATCCAGAGAAGCACTATAATAAGACATTGCTGATACAGAGAATGAAAGTTGCATACAAGCATGTTTTATTCAGTAGTAGTACGTTTAGTTTTGCATTTTGGCTTCTGTTTGCACATCTGTGCTTCTTTTTGAACTTTTTGAGAGTGTGGCTGAAAGTGATTCAAATGATGGAGAGAGAGAGAGAGAGAGAAAATAGTCGTCATTGAAGAGTTTGTGGAAACAAAACATTAGTAAACAATATAGAAATAAAGCAGTTATAAATCTTACATCAATACTTGTGTAGAGTAGATGATCTGATGAATCTGTATAGGTTCAGAAACAATCTACAACACTCTCATTAAGCTATTTCAAAACTAATAAGTTACAAATTAAAACCATGCAAACAAAGTAAAAGAGATTTGATTTTTGTTAGGATGATTATGTTAATTTTCTATTGGCTATTAATATGCCTCAATAATTTTTTGGGAATTCAGATATTGGAAAGAATTAGAAAATTATGAAAACTGTTTATGAATTATGTAAATAATAGAAGTAAACCTTAGTTTTTTATATATAAAAATTTTTGTTGGGAATTTAATAATGTATGCTAAGATCTTGTTTTTATTAATTTATTAACAAATATATAAGAATTATCTTAATACCAACAAAAATCTAATATGATCTATGCCTAGTTTTTATTTACCATATTAAGTTAACAGCTAAAAATTCCACATCTTTTTTTAATAAAAACAGGTGAAATATAGATGAAAAATTTTTTATCTTTAGTTTGGATTCTATAATAGAACCTATTAATTTGTCTATGTAGATATAATATTGTATCCAACTGAAAATGGACAACTTTATACATCCGAAATGCATATTGGAATCAATAAAAATGAAATGAAAAAACAGTCACTTTAAAGTCATTTTTGGTCACTATAAGTTTGTACTAGAAGCATATTAATAGCCAATAGAAAATTAACAAAGTAAGAGACACAAAGAAGTCTGTCCTCTCATTCATGTCCATTACAAAGTGATTCATCATAAAATAAGCATTTATTTATTGTGACATGATCACAATCCTGGTTGCAATTTTTAATCATATTTTTAATTTATTTAATTTAAAATATATACTCTCAACCTCAAATTAGTAATGGTTTGCCCCTGTACATCAAACTTTTCCTTTAACAATACAGTTGTGCTGGGATGTGTTCAGTAACGCAGAATTCTTGCAAAGTCTAGTTATGCTGCGATGTTAAACTCATTTCTAACTACTGCTTAACTCCTCCCACCACTAGAATTCTAGCTAATTCAGTCAGCTTCTTTTATCTAGCTAACTTCTATTAGTGACGTCATTGTTATTGTCTCGTTGTACGATTTGCAAGATGGCTGCCCCCCACCACTAGAATTCTAGCTAGTTCAGTCAGCTTCTTTTATCTACGCTAACTTCTACTAGTGACGTCATTGTTTTTGTCTCGTTGTATGATTTGCAAGATGGCTGCCTGTGTTGGACTAAATGTATATTATTATAACAATCACAATGTTATTCTCTCATTCAGACCATTAACTCTTTCTAAAATGACTTCGAAATGTACAATTATCATACGTCAATATAACAGATACCGAATACGTTTTAATGAAAGATAACGGTCCATTTCGTTGATTACAATTAATAATTGCTTCATTAATTTCGTCACAATCTGAGGCAGCTTTATTTGAATAATTGTATTGGGTACTTCATCCTTTTCGACTAGTTTGTTTGTGACAATTGCTGTGATCATAATTTTAACTTTGTCCACCATTTTGTCCAGTTGTCTAACTAAGAATAATCATTCAGTGATGCTCGGAACATTCTTAGCTCCGCCACTAATCCATTTAGAATTCTAACTTAGATGTTTTGCATTACTGAACATGGTCCTGGTCATCTATTAACTGCTTTCAGAAGTTTTGAATTGAAATAACGTGACTTCTTTGCATCAGAAGTTCGTACATAGTTAATTGGGCCCTCATGCACCTAAGGTTTCCATATATGGTCTCGGATTTCAACTAACTAACTCTGTTCTCAAGATTAAGGAAAGACAGATGACAGTGGGAATTTATAGGTCTACAGTTTTTTCAAATTGCAGCCCAAAAAGAATTGCATTATTAGTGATATACAAAGTCTAAATTACTTCATAATCCTTCAGCTTGACTTTCATACAATGTACACACTTTTCTGTATCAAGCAAGTATGACTAAGGAAGGTTGGGAAGTCTTTGTCTTTAATACCTATACCAAATACAGGGTGGTTATATTGATAATTGAAGTTGCCCTACTCAGACCTGTATAGAGCCTGTTCTCATTGACGTATTTTGATGAAACTTGGTACAGTATATATGTTACACGGACCCCAGGGAAAAGGAAAATGCAAAAAAATATTTAGTTCAAATTTCTGTATATCAAACTCATCTTGTTATATCTTGTTCATCGTAATAAATGTTTGTTTATTACAATGAACAAACGTTTTCAACCCACTCAAGGATCATCTTCAGGTTATTGATGTTAATTTAACATTTACAACAGTTCTTTTGCTATTGTTCTTATCGAATCACCACGGAAATTAAATTCAAAGTGTTTCAAACATTATGTTAAATTTAAAAATATACAATGTAAAAACCGTCCAATTAGAATTAAACAAGATAAACATAGTGAAATAAATTACAATAAAATACATACATAAAATAAATACAAATATAAATTTAATATATGATTTTACGTCTACCGCATGCTCTGCATTAAATTATCATCATCAAATTTCTACCACTAGATGAAAAAATGGTGCATGCAACAAATGCTATGCAAATTACAAACCTTTTCAAAAGCCAGTAGTCAATTTCATTTATCATTCTTTATCATGCTTTAATAGAAGAAAGATCAAGCTTTACTGGTAAAGTTTCATCAGGACAGTAACGGTTCAGCTGCACTGCAAGAATATTGATGCTTGAAAGGCTTGCGAATAGGGCCTATGTCAGGGTATGGTTTGAGAAAGATGAATACCAAATTTGAAGTGACTGGAGAGTTGGATGTATTGCCAGGTAGAGGTCAGAAAAGGATTTCAAATGAAACTATGAAGTAAATCGTGGTTGCTGTGATTGACAGAGCAAACACTTCCCAACATTGTTCGGCAAGTCTCAAGCAACGTCATGTGATTTGTCTAATCCTTGGATTACGGTTTGAAAAATTATGTGATCCATTTTAGTGGTATCCATACAAGATCCACGTGTCACAAAAGCTGCATCCTCAAAATCCAGAACAACACAGTTTGTTTGCCAGTTTTTGGCCAGAATAGCTGTTGACAATGCATGGCCATGAAACATTTTGTAGTCAGATGAGGCACATTTCATCCGAGATGGAGCAGTGAATACTCAGAACTGCTGCATATGGGATACTGTGAGACCTGATGTTGTGCATGAACAACTTCTGCACTCTGCTTACATCACCGTTTGGTGTGGTTCTACTTCTGACTTCATTCTTGGCCTCTTTTTCTGTGAGGAGATCACACCTGAAGGCCCTAAAAGGTGTTCTGTGATGAGTGTCTGTTACTGAGAACTTCTGCTGTATCACATCATTCCTGCTTTACAAGAACGAGGATGTTTAGAGACTACTGTCTTCATGTAAGATGGGGCAACACTGCATATTGCCTGACAAGTGAAGGAACTGCTTCATGACAAATTTGGAGATGATCGGATAATTTTGAGAAGTTTTCTGAATGCTTGGCCTTTCTTTCTCTAGACATGAATCTCTAACTTTTGATTGTGGGGATATCTAAAAGATTGTGTCTATAGAAGAAGCATATGGACTCAGTCTGAATTGAAAGCAAGCATAACATGTCATGTTGCTACAATTCCTCAAGAAACCTATCGAGCTACTGTTGAACATGCTGTAAGGTGATTTGAACAAGTGATTGATGCAAATGGTTTGCACATTGAACAAATGTTGTGAATAAAATCCTTTTGTGTGTTTTCATTTTGTGTTTCTTGTTTTTCATGCGCCATTATTTCACCTAGTGGTAAAAATTTGAACTAAATGTTTCTTGCATTTTCCTTTCTCCCATGGTCCATATAATGTATACATCAAGTTTCACTAAAATATGTCAATGAGAACGGGCTTTATACAGGTCTGAGTAAGGCAACTTTAATTATAAGCAATACCACGTCAACTTCAGTTTCTGGTCTCCAAATTTAATTGTGTAATTTTACAAGTCCAGTGTAACAACTAACAAGTTTGGAGATACAAGACATGCTGCATAAAAGCTAGGTGCAAACCTATGCTAAAGTCAAGAAGTTCCTGTAATCAAACGAGACATTTCTTGCATTTATGTAGATAATCTTCTATTCTACCACTATCTTTAACTGAACAGCTTTATAAACACATTCTTTGTTTGCACATTTTTAATGTACACATGCATAATGATGCATGCTCCTTCCTTTTCCAACCTTGGAGGGTAAACTCATCAAGGGAGCAAACATTATATGCAGTTTTCTTCATTTTTGTACACACCAATGGCATAAAAATTACAGTACTTTATTTTTCAATAAAGTAAATTAGAATGTACTAAAAACTTTTTCTTCAAAAAATTACTTTGGATAATGGGATGTATCTTATATGTCGGCAAATACTGTACTGGTACTTGGTTATTGCAGGCTACCGTTCATTGTAGAACAACAAATTTAAAATTCTAATCATATGTGTTTGTTGAATTCATTGAAAGCTATAGACAGCTGTTTAATGGCTGAAAATGTTTAAGTAAATATATAATTTTGATTATCTGATCCCAACAGTTTGAGGTTAACTCATAACACAGTGTCAACTTCCCTACATTTTCATTTATCATGAAATTACATAAATATTCATAAAATATAATAAATAAATATTAGAATAAATTATATTAGATTAAAAAACCTTTTGTAACAATGTACCGCATCATAGAATAATTCCAACACATTTATTATAACTGAATAAAGACAACAGAAATTTGCACTTTATTTACTTATATTCATTCTACAGGAACACATATTTGTGCAATATTTTTCTGTATATATTCAGTAAATTAAATTCTATAATTATGAGCATCACAAATATTGAAGGATTTAAGTTAAGATCTAAAAGTGTTACATTAAATTTTCCCAATCTTAAAATGATCTGTTATGATTTATTATTGAATAATTTTGAGATTTGAAGCATTTTTTCCCCTAAACTTTAGATTGTCTCTAATATAATTAAAAAACAAATATAATTATGTAAAAAAATAGAACTATAATTTCATAAAGGAACAAAATACTTTTTGGCAAAATAATTTAAACATGTATGTTATATACACAAATATAATTCTTAAGTATATATTGTTACATATTAATCAAACTTAAATACATAGCTGTTCAAATAAAACTTTTATACAATTAAAAATAAATTCAACTGTCCGTCAAGCATCTGTCATCGATATCTGTCGGGAAATTTAAAATCATTCAAAGAAACAAAAGAAATTATTGAATACTTACATATATATACAGTTCGGCGATGCATATATATGTGTTACATAGCTGCTAACATTTGACTTCATTTTCCCAGAATTAAACTGGACGGACTTTTATCAGAATATTTTAAATTCCAAGCAGCATATTTTCATTGCACTTTACACTATAATTTGGACTATTATTCAAGTTTTTAAACGAAACTCGAAAGGCCGAAACCAAACTTTAACAATTAGATTTAATGTTAGCATTTGAAAAAAGGGAGTTTCTTTACATTCTTTTGAATTCCAGTTCAGTCTATCAAATAATACAATTTTCAAATAATTTAGTTTGAAAAGAACAATAATATTAATCTGATTAAAAATGGCACACAAATATTAACAAGTTTTGGAGACAAACATCAAACTGTTTTTGTTGTTTTCAAGTGTAGATTTTGATAAAATTCCGACATAGGGTTTTTATGTTAATTATTCTACAAAAATGATAAAATCACTTCAAATTTTCTTAATTTAAATATTCAATATAATTTTTTTTCTTTATGAAGAACAATTATTAAGTTTTACTTTTTTTTCACACTAATTTACAAAGTATTTTATAATCATTGAATATTTATCACAAGTTATAGTATAACTTCCAAGAAAATGCTATAACTTTGCTCAATGAGGTTGAAATGTTTATCTATAACTACCTGGTTCAACAATAACTTGACTAGGAGTTTTCAAAAAATATGGCAATTGGCTAAAGTGACAATTCACTTCCTATTCAACTGATAAATTGTCATTTATTGAAAGCAAAGTACTTTAAACGTTTTTCCATATAGCTGCATTGTTATTTTCACTGTGGAATTCTCCTGACGTGCTATTTCTATCCAACACAACGTTGCCATTCCGTTCGAATTTGTCATTACAATCTTGCAAATTATCCACATTGTCCGAATCACTGATGACGATTGTCGGTATTGGTATCGTACACTTAGCTGCCGTGGATTCGGTAATGACTTTTTCTTCAAAAACATTGTCGATATTTTCCGCATTTATATTGTCGTTTGCCATGTTATCCGCATGTGAAAACTGTAGAAACGTCTGGTGAAAATCCCAAGAAGCATCTTTGCTTTTAAAATTGTCTTGAACTAAACTTGGAGAGTATGTGGGGCTGAATTCACCACTAGACGAAATTGCAGAGTCCTGTTCGGAAGTATCCTCGGTAGACTTTGACGACGATGAGGCTTCGGTAATATTTTGCTGCGAAGTCTGAAATTCATTTTCACCAAAAACAGAAAATGCAAAATCTTTAAATTCTGCATCCAACTGGGCTTCTTCAGTTTTATAACAATCATAACAACCAACTGAATTATGTTTATGGATACAATTGTGATCGAATTGCATAAAATCCAAATTTTCAGCATTCTCCGAATGAGTAAAATTATTACCATCATTATCGGATGATTGTAACAGAATTTTATTTTCAGAATTGCAGCACACTTTATTAGATTCCAAATACTGAGTTGAAAAAATATCTGCATTATTATTTGATAATAAATCAAATTTATATTCTGTCGCTGGTATAAAATCTGTACATTTGTATTTATCCTCATACAATGTTGAAAATGCTTCGACATTTGTTTCTTTGGTTAAATTATCAGATTCGTTTTGATTGCCATTTGCAGCATCTAATAACAGATTGTTATTTTCAATCTTATCACCATTAATCTGACTATTTTTAACAAATTCTATTTTTATGCTATCATCCTCAATTTCTCCATTATTGTTATGTTCAAAAATCAAATTATGATCATTTGCAGCTTCGTTCATTAGATACACATTCGAAAATGGCACATCTTCATTCTCTTTTTCATAAGTATTTGTTACATTATTTTTCTTTAAATAATTATTTGCGGGATTAATGGCAAATTCTAATTTGTTGGCTTCGAAATCACCTTCGATACTTTTTGTAACATTATTATAATTACATGATACATTGACGGCTTCATTTATTGCTGATAAACCATCGGCTTCTGTAAAAGGATTTGCCTCCATTTTTTCAAATTCATTTGTGTCATTAATTACATTATTTGCATCCATATTATAAGTTATATCTGTTGCAATTGTGTTTTGCTGAACTTGATTTTCGGATAAATCATCTACCGAAGATACTGCATATTTTGAACTTGAATTATTTTTATTCTTATTTGTACCGTCTTCTATAACTAAACACAAACTGGGCTTATCGTACTCTAATCCCGATTCTTCAGTGAATTTCGAGTTTGTTGTTTCTAATGCATTGTCTTCAACTTCTAAAATTTCAAAAGAACATGCATTCATGTTTTTATCATCATCCGAAGCTGTTGAAATTATATCAGATAAGTCGGTAAAGTGCGGAAATGTCTCTATTACTTCTTCGCACACTTCATCAGGAACGCTGCCTATAGGAGATGAGCAAGGATCTTCGATCACTTTCATTTCGAGATTATTTTTAATCAAATTATTTTTTGTTGTTCCTGAAATTTTAAATAATTTATTTTAAATAAATTTTTTAAACTAAATAATAAATATTTGTTTAACAAAATTCTATGAAATTATAGAACATGCAAGAAAAATAATTAATTTATTATAAACGATAAAAACTTTCTAAAAAAAGACTTAACCAGTTTTATTAAACATTTCTTACATGTAGGTAAATTTAAGTTTTAAGTGTTCAAATTTCTGTAAATACTGAAGTTTTAATGTTAAAGATTATAAAAAAAATAATAAAAATCGTAAAATTTTCTATTTAGAAAAACATTTTTCTTACTTAAAACCTAAATGTATTAAATCTATTTTATTAATTTTAAAGTAAATTGTCATTTGGGAACAGTATGACGATTCCTCAACATCCTGCTATGTGCCAAGAAAAGTATTTACTGAAGATAATTTTAACTGTCTTGAAGCTAACATTTCAAAAATTCTTTAACAATAAGTCCTCAACTTACACGGTTAATTCATTCAAGGCTTGACAAACAAGTCAATCAATATACAATACTTTTAACAAATGTAATCATTTCAAAAGCTAATTAAAGCTAAACAGTTCATGCTTATAAAAAAAACTGAGAAAATAAAAATTTTATCATTTACTATATATGTTGAAAATGGCACTTAATAGATGGCATTATTAGTTGTAAGTACGAGGTCTTAAAAAATGCTACCATTATAAATTATTGTAATTATGCTAATTATTATCTGAGAACATTGTAATGTATGTGCACATTAAAAAATTGTCCAAGTTTCACATTTGCCTATTACAATGTCTCAATGTGTGCACCTTGTATCACGTGACACACACTTGATCAATACTTAAATTCTTCATATACTTGCTATGGCATATCTGTCATCATTCCTCCCACATTAGTTACAATTCTATACCTGTGGATTATTCATTCCTGTTATACACAAAGTCAGAATCACACAATGAGTGATTCTGACTTTGCGTATAACAGAACATAAAATGCCTTATCTATTGCAAAGTTGCCATTTTCATTTATGGCGTTTCCTGCAGGTAGTAGACAAGATATTTAAATGCAGACATGAGGCAAAACTTGGTGTTACTCTACTAATTAGGTATGTCACATACTTCTCAGACAATTATTAATTAACACAAATTAATCAATCTATTTTAAATTAATACATATTAAATTAGTAATGTTCATTTTGAAAGACCCTGTATGTGTATACAGTAGACCCCCCTATAACACAGGTTCATATAACATGACAAAAAAATTGTGATCGTGTTCGTATAACATGCTAAAAGAAACTCGTATAAAACGGTAAAACATCATTGCCGACTTGTGTCGTGATAGGATTGATTGAATCTGGACCAATAGCAGATATTGCATAAACTGTTGAGTTTAAATGAGCACTGGACCTACTAAAAAGCAATTATTATTCAACGGCCATAAAAATGATATTTTTATTAATGATGTCTGCAAAGTTCAGCAAATTTTTTGCAGAAAAATAAATTATCAGAAAACATGCGCCTGCCATTTGATGAGCTGCTCCATGATGAAAACAAGCTTAAGCAATGGTGTCATCGAACAGTGCACACTCGGTAAGTAATCGTACAATTTTTTGTTTATAGCATAGTTTATATGGATTATTCCCAAAAAATTATACATGTTTTAGAAATGTTGAGTCAAATTAGTCTAGAATCAATTAATTTTATGGAAGAAAACCTTTCAAACAGCCGTAGTCCCTAAACTGCACACGTGTTGGGCTGTGATTGGCTCATGTATTTAAGTGACTCGTACAACACAAAATTCATATAACACGGAACATATCTACCGTGTTATAGGGACTCTACTGTATATAATGCATCTGCAAATCCATGTAACTCCAAGACTTACTGAATTTATTTACTTTAACACATTATAATCTATCAGTAATATTCATTAAAAAATATATTATAGATATCTGTTTGGCAACTTATAAACTAAATAAATAATTGTTTGCATGTTACAGCTAAATAAAAATATTTAACTGTATTAAATATGTGTTTTACAATTTAAAAATACAATATTAATTCTAATGACAACTGTACATATTCTTTTCTAAACATTTTTAAAATAAAGTATGCATTTAATGTGGCAAAAATTTTTTTTGTAAGAAATGTTGTAGAAACAAAATTTATATTTATATATTTAATTTAAAAATTAAATATATTTATTATCATCATTTGAATGATTTAAAGATAATTAATTAGGGAAGAATGCATACACATGATCAATCAAATGAAGCACAAAAACATGTTCGTCTAACTAATTATAAGCTCACTGAAAATTCAATAAACTGGAAATGTTTCAAAAATAGATAATTAATTGTGTTAACACCTTGTTATAATCAAAAATTTAAAAATTTAAACAAAAATAAAAATTTTTTTTGTTATTTAAAATACAAGAGATTAATAATTTTATGTCTTCATAGAGAAACAAACTTCAGTAATGATATCAAAAACTGATTAATGAAAATTTAGAAATAAATTTTCTAATAATATTTTAATTATTATTATATTTTAAAACTTCTAATAGCTGTATATCAATTTAAATTTAAAAATTTAAGTAAAAAAAGATTTTTTATGAATAAACTTATGAATACATAAAACAAAAATATTTCAATGAATAAACTTATGAATACATAAAACAAAAATATTTCAATGAATAAATTGTTTCTGAATGTTTAATGAAGTTGTGTCCTTAATAATTATTTATTTTATTTTGCATTAAAAATCTAATATAGTAACCTTCATTTGAATGGATTAATCGGGTAAAAGCATGTCCACTATTGCCAAGTCATCAAATGTATTTAAAAAACATTAATAAAGACTGTACAATATGCAGGTTATATTGAAATGTTATATTGCAGGGGTGGCCAAACTGTGGCATGCGGCTCCACATAAATACACAATTTCTTTTTATAAACTTGGTATGTACTACTTACATGTATATAATATTTTTGTAAGTTTTCTACTATCTAGTGTAATATACACAGAAATTATAAGTGAAACTTGCAACTTGTACAGGCAAATAAAAGCTTAGGTCATATTCAAGAAATCAAAGGAGTTAAATGATTACTGGTACTTCATAATGCGTAGATAAACAAATTACATTATATATAGTTAAAATACTATAAACAGAGGATGCAGCTGTCCAATAGAGGATATACCTTTCATGTCTTTCCAATAAGTAGCATACTGCTCCTATTGTGACAAGGTTTGGTCATCCCTGTTATACTGTACAAATATAAACAACATCTTATATAATATACACATTGTATCCATGTACAAGTGTTAGCAATTAACATCCCACTAACAAGCAGAAATCAACTTGTTTACTATCTAGTCTCATTACTCACTCATCTGATGCTAAAAGAACAAAAATAAAGTGTTTCTAGTTACAAACTTGTATGTATCGTCTGAACGTCCTTTCAAGTCCTATAAAAGTACATTAAGTAAATTATACCCACTAACCTATCTTTTAGTGTGTTCTATCCATGAATAAAAAAAAAAGTTATAAATTTTTGTCCATTAAATCAAGGGTCTACTGTATTTCCTCAATTCTAAGAGATGCTTCTTTTGACCCATTTTTACTAGTTAGATGTTTAATGTAAAGCACACTACTTCAAAGTCAATAATCATCCCAAGTAACTATATAATGCATTATGCAACAATAGACATTTTCAATTATACCATTCAAAGAAGTTCAAATTAAATACTTATTACCAGCAAAGCTTATAAGTTCTAATGTGCTTTGCCTGTAATGAGCACTTAATTTAAACTCTTTTTTAATGTTTAAAACACATTTGAGACAACATTATAGTACAACATGAAAATAAATAAATATTCTGTGTGTAGAAGAGCATGGAAATAAAGATGCCAAACACTGTTTCATTACATTTGTACTGTTTTTTGAACTTGTTGTTATTTAACAAAATTTAATAAAATTGATTATTTAAAACTTTTTCTCTCTCCAAGAAAGATCTTCAAATTCAGTTTCAAACTCATGATACATCTTGAAGAAATGTGTTATGTTTAAAACATAATACCACATTTCCAATTATGTTTAAAACTATGAAATGCTTTAAACATAATAATTTATTAATATAACAAAATTTTAACTTTTCTATACAATTTAAAAATTATCATTCTAACATGAATGATAATTTATAAATTGAATTTCTTTAATCTGTTAGAACTATTTAAAATGTCTATATCTACAAGCTGGATCATTTTCAAGCTAGAACTGAACTAATTATTAATTAATCAAATTATGGAATTTGGTGTAAAAAGAGGCAGTTAAGTTGCCATTTTAAATGTAATATGCAGACTTAACTGCTTGCCTTTAAATAAAATTCCATAATTTAATTACCATATTTACTTGCATATAAGATGAGGTTTTTATTCATTATAATTAATGGTATACTTGCTTACTGGAGAATAAAATCAATAAATATAAACCATTCAACTATCCAGCAAAATTCTTTAATAATTTAAAAACGTTTTCAAACGCATTAAGCGTTCATCTTCAGTTATTTCTCCATTCGAAATGTGAAATTCGAAAAATTACGCAACGGAAATTCCAAATAACGATTATGTAAAAAATTAAAAGGTAACGCGTTACAAATGAAAGTGCTATATACAAATATTCGTGTGCTCAATAAACAATAATAATAATAATAAAATAATAACAAAAAATAAAATAAATAAATAAATAAATCTATCAACGATCATCATAAGCCTGATTGAGCCTTTTATATGGATCTATGCCACTTCGTCGCAAAAAGATTTCCAAGCGGACGAAAGCCCGTCGGCATCTCTAAAGTTGATACACTGTGCGCTCTTCTGTGCCTTGTGGATTTCCAACTTTTCAAGGTATTTTACCGCGTGTCTAGATCTGGTGGCTTTTATTATAGAGGCCTGGTCCCAGAAAACAGTGATGCCTTGTTGTTTAGCATAAGCGGCAAGGACCGTGCTGTCTACCGTTTTGTTTACTGAAAGCTTATGCTCATTGATTCTTTTTTTCAAATTCCTCAAAGTTGCGCCTATATATATTAAATTAGAGTTGAACCTGTGGTCCCGTAGCGGTATCGAGTATATTCCTGTTAAGGAGTTGCGTTCATAATCCCCCTTGTCATTCCTTAACATCCTGTATATAGTGGGATTACGTCGATAAACTATCTGCAAGTTCTTACTTTTGGAAACCCTCTTGATAATTGGTTTAAGGAAAGGTATATAATCGATGACTATTCTTTCTTTTTGGTGGTTTTGCTTTTGCCTCCTTATAAGATTATTATCTTTCTTAATGAGGGCCTCTATTCTTCTTCTTCCGTAGCCATGTTGCGCGGCAGTACTTCGTATATATTGTAACTCCTTAACAGTATCGCAAACATTTGTGCAATGGGTGTGTGCTCTCCTTATCCAAGATCGAAATACCGCCATTTTAATATGCTCCGGATCCGCTGAATTCTTGGGGATAATGATGGGAATAGATGTCGGTTTACAATAAATATTGGTTCGGATTTCCCCTTTTATGCATGTTATAGTCAGATCCAAGAAATTAACACTATTACTCCCTTGTTGCTCCAATTCTAAGGTTAAACCATACGGGTTACTGTTTATCCGATCTACAAAATGCTTGATGTTGCGATTATCCTTCCACAAGATAAATACATCATCAACATATCTCGCATATATTAATATATCTTGTTGTAAGGAAGGGATGATACTGTTTTCTAGATTACGAAGTACTAATTCGCAGAGGACAGACGACATGGGGCTACCCATCGGTACTCCCCGTCCCTGTAGATAAGTATTATTTTCGAATTCAAAGAAAGATGTATGACAAATCAAGTCTACTAATTCCAAAATCTGTGTATGGTATTTGGTAGCGTTATTAACATTAGCAAATAAAAAATCTCTCAGAGCACAAAAGCATGGAGGCAGCTTGATTGACGGGTATAACGCCTTATAATCTAACACTGTCATCCATTCCTCATTCATGAGCGCAACATTTTCCAGTTTCCGGATTAAGTCCAATGAGTTTTTTATCGAAAAAGGCGAAACCTGCATCTTTTCTTGTACAAATTTAACAAGTCGTTTTTCTATTCCGAAGGTTGGAGCATTACATTTTTCTACCACAGGCCGTAACTGCGAACCAGGCTTATGTGTTTTTCCGAAGGCAAAAATTCTTGGTGTCCTAGGAGCTTGTAAAGTAGCAGACCTCATACCCAGATAATTGGCTAAAGGAGTTAGTGTAAATTTTCTCACTCTTTGTTGTAAGGCTTCCAGGTAATTACTCGGGGCAGGAAGACATTCGGTGCTGTCGATGTAGTCATGCAGTTTTTCTCTATATGAGCTCCGTTTGATGAGTACAACACCTTTTGATTTATCAGCCTTTATGAGAACAACGTCATTTTTTTGGAGCCATTCTTTCGCTTCCTTAATGTGCCGTTGGAAACGTAAAGCATTTTTGTTAGAATATCTCTCCGTCTCGGCATATAATCTTGTTTTCCATCTGTAATAATCTTGCTCAGTTAAATTCATATCCTTTATGAGCGTCTCAACGTTCGGTATAAGGTTTTCCGGACGCAACGGTGGTGTCGGTGCAAAGGAAGGGCCGTATTCCAAGGCGTTTATCTAGCATTGGGGCGGAACGATGTTGTCCCAAGCTGTTAAAAATACTTCTTTTTTCACCCGTGGTTTAACATTCTGGCATCTAAACAGCCATTTTAGCTTTTTAATGTATGTGCGTTTCAACCTCTTTTCTAAAGAATGTTCCAAAGCTATTACTCTACTGTTAACTTCTTTTAGCATAACTTGATCCTCTTCATACAGATCATTTTCCAACTTTATGATGCCATGCAGAATTCCGTAAAAACGTCGTCTTGCAATTCTAATGGTCTTGTTGAGGCACAAAAACTTCAACTTAGGTAACAAATTGCGACATTCTATAGGAAGGCTAATCCGTTGAATAGACATCGGGAAAACTTATATCGGGAAAACCTTTAGAGATGCCGACGGGCTTTCGTCCGCTTGGAAATCTTTTTGCGACGAAGTGGCATAGATCCATATAAAAGGCTCAATCAGGCTTATGATGATCGTTGATAGATTTATTTATTTATTTATTTTATTTTTTGTTATTATTTTATTATTATTATTATTGTTTATTGAGCACACGAATATTTGTATATAGCACTTTCATTTGTAACGCGTTACCTTTTAATTTTTTACATAATCGTTATTTGGAATTTCCGTTGCGTAATTTTTCGAATTTCACATTTCGAATGGAGAAATAACTGAAGATGAACGCTTAATGCGTTTGAAAACGTTTTTAAATTATTAAAGAATTTTGCTGGATAGTTGAATGGTTTATATTTATTGTTTTTATTCATTTTTCACTGTTTCAAAAACCTAGGCCATCCTATACGCGCAAGCAAAGGACTTTTTGTATTTTTGCAATAATTTTTGTAAACCGTCTATTCGCATTTTTTACCAGATGTGGGTCATTTCAATCATTCTTGTGTATTGTTAGGAGTAAAGATGAATAGCAATAGGAAAAACAAAGCTTTTACAATCTACCTTTTCCGGCACTCATTTCCTCATAGATAAAAAGCCAAAACATCCCCAAGAAGGTATAGACGGAAACCATGAAAATGTCTATATGCCACCAGTTCCTTTTAAGAAATTTTTTGTAGTTTTAACTGGATATATTTTTTGTGTTTTTAAAAGGACTTTTTAGCTTTTTGGCAGCTAATAGCCTAAAAAGAAAGATCAGTCGCCAAGAGTATGTGTAGTCTGGAACACGAAGTTAATAAACGATGGTCCCTTTTGGGTGGATGTTGTCGTCAGATATTTATTTATAATATAATTGCCATTGGACAAAAATCAATTTGGAATTCAAAAATCTAAAAATTTTTTAATTCCAAATTGAAATTCCAAAATCACAAGAGAGCCCGATATCAGTTTTAATCCATTCCTACATGAAAACAGATGATTATTCGGAAATCAGAATTCAGAAAAACACGTGTAATCGACAGAGAGTGGATTCGACTGTTAATAATTGGCAAAAAAGGTTCCAGATTGTCTAGCTTTACATGAACAAATTATGTTGTCAATTTTATAAGTTTTTTCCTTAAAGTTTAAATAAAATGCCAGTAATTTTTGTGGGACAATGTGTGCATTTGCGTGCATTTGATATTTTATTTGTGAATAAACGAAATAAAATTAAAATTGTATTAGTAAATTTAATTTTCTTTATTTTAATCTTTAAAGTCAAACCTCGTCCTATATGTGAGATTGTGTTATACACAAGTAAATACAGTAATTGATAAATAACTTAATTTTACCTAAAGATAATCTGAGTCATAAGTGTTTGATTGTTAGAAACTGAGCTATGGTTATTTGTTTATACATACAAATACATCAAAATAAATATTAAATTCTTAGTGTATTTTAAGATTATAAATAAACATCATACCAAATTCATTACTAGGAATAGTTTTTAGACTTGCTGATTCACTACATTCGTCATCAGTTATATCAGTGAATGAATATACTTGAAACGGACATAATGGAAGAGCTTTGTAACGAAACGAAAGATATTCGTCATCCTGTTCTGGATCTTCAACTTCTATAATATCCTCAGGAATTTCTTCGGCATCTAATGATGTTTGAAAATCCCAGTCTATAATGAAACACACAGTAAAATCAATACTTGTCAAATTTATTCATTCTTTTAATCAAAATATTATATAAAAGATATTAAAACATCTTGGAATTATGATGATGTTTCAGAAAAAGTCAAATTATTTTAAGATAATTAACACAAACAGAATATATTTGTGAAAAATTTGCTTAATTTAGAGGGAACAAAATATGTGATATCTATTCAATTGTAATGCTTTTTCAAGTACATTTGCTTATTACAAAGCCATTAAAGAGAATAATTTTATAAAAATATATTTTAAAATTTCAAATTGTCATTGTATTAAAACTATTATTTGATAAAATTATACTTGAGGAATGATGTGTTACTTTTATGCTCAGAATATTTATGATAACAATACTAAAAACTGCCAGTAATTGTCAAATTTTGTTCACTTAACCAGCATAATATTGAGATAGTTGTTATTATTCCACAATGTCTGTACAGTTGTTAAATTTAATTTTTATTCTTAAAAAAGTTTATAACTATTAATTTGCATGTATTATTTTAAATAACATGTTATTTTGTCTCATCTTACCACTGATTATTTTTTACTAAATTTTTGTTATCTAGAGCTATTTAATCTAGATATGTATGTATAGTAGAGCATCGATTATCCGAATACCGATCAACTGAAACATCAGTTAACTGAACGCAATCCAATTGGCAAATTCAAATTTCCACTAGTGCTGTGTCATTGCAGCACTCTCCCCCTCCCTGTCAACCTAAACTGTAGGCCTACTTTAATATACTACATTATGTAAGGAATGTATTTGTAAGACGTATGATACAAATTATATACAGTACAGTTTTGTGTTTAATAAACTTTTTCATAAATGATCAGTTATCCGAACAACCCCAGTCCCAAATTGTTTCGGATAATCAATGCTCTACTGTATAACTAATATTGTTCACACAAAGAATTATTATAAAATGAAACATGGAAGAAGAGGAAACAATGTAAAAGGCAAGTATTGGACTTTTGAAGACAGAGATGAAGTTCCAAGTATTAAAATAAAATTAAAACAAACAAAAACTATCGGACATCACCACAATGACAAACTGCAATTTTTAATTTATTTAATTTAAAATATATGTTCTTGATCTCCAATTAGTAGAGTCTTGTCCCTGTATATCATACTTTTCTTGATAACAGCAGTCATGCTAATATCTATTTAACTCCATTGTGGAGAACATTTTTGAAGTGAAATCATATGAATTTCAGTTAAAATTAGTCAAGTCCAGATATGGCAAGATTAGGAGTATCCAGCTCCTATTCTTTCCACATCCGGTCTCAACTTTTATCTATCTAACATCGTTCTTGAGATTAAGGAAGGAAGGACAGACAAACAGATGGACAACAGTGGAAATTTATAGGTCTAAAATTTTTTAAAATTGCAATCAAATTACCTAATAGTAAAATTACAGAAATATTAAAATTCCTGTAAAGAACTTCATCACATTATATTTTAATACAAATATTTAAAGGATAATAAAAAAGTTACACAATTACTGAAACATTCTCCTTGCAACAGACCTTTACTTGTAGGCTACCAGCAATAGCCTACAAGTGAAGGTCTGTTGTCATTGCAGAGTTTTTTAATCAATGTAAAATTTTTTAAATATTTAACATTAAAATACCTAATTTAAGTTAAAAACTCTGGAAAATAATTCTGTTCTGAGAATTTTTTTAGACATTTCCAAATTTATTAAGTTAAGACTGTCTAACCATTAAGGGCCAGATTTGTATGCAGGCACATACTTTTTCCCTTAAATGCTATGATGTAAAAACCTTGATATAAACAAGATTTGGAGTCCAAGAGGATCAAATTAAAGTTTCTAATAATTCATATAAAATTATAAACATATATAAAATATGAATTTTTAATTTTTAACACATGATTTATGCAGTAAAATGCATAAAGACATTTATGATTTTGCAGATTTGACTATTTTTGGGGCTAAATATGTGCTTTATAAACTTTATAGCTTGCTTGCATGATTGCAAGGTGCTATTTTTTTTAAATAATCCATTATTTGCAATGAATCTTTTTTGGACATGGTTTTTGGACATGTTGGTTTTTTGGACATGTGTTGGACATTGCATCAGAAATATCATGCTGACATACACAATTATAAACGAGCATGCAAAATTCAAATGTTTTTTTTTAAACATCTAACTTGCATTCTTTTAAAGTCCAATAAACGAACACATTTCTTGTTGCTACAAATATCTCTCATTTTTCAAATTCTCAAAATCCTTTGAATTAACTGGATTAAAATTATTGTGAATGTTATATTTAGTTTATTAATTTAATAATGTTAAATTGAAATCTTTCAAAAAATTGTACAAATGTATTGTTTAATTAAATATAAGGGACACAAATTCTTTTGAGTAAAGTAAGTCACATTTCCATTTATGAATCATGGACAGAAAAATTTTGGTTATATCGAGTTCAGTTCAAACAATATTGGTAAAACAAAAAAATGAATATTGAATTACTAAGAAAGTATGTACAGGAGTTTGGATTCTAGATATTTAAAACAGAAAAATTCTGTATTGTAATCTATGTGACAAACTGTTTCCTGCTAAATAGGTGGTTTGTGTGATTCAGTACGTTGAAACATTGGTACATGAAGCATAAAATAGAAATTGATCACAGGAAAAAATCTAGTTGAACTGAAAGCAGCTTTACTAGAGTTCATTATATCAGTTTGGAACAAAACGTTACTATCAACTTTGACTAAATCTGTAATTAATAACTTAATAAGAGCATTTACTCATTTTTCATCATTTGTACAGGGCTATAAACAAAAAATATAAGACTACTTTAGACCAATGATGCAACTACAGGATCAGGAAATTAGATTAACCCAGTCATTTCCAAACATATTGTAAACAATTGGATATAAAGAAATAAATTCATTAATTATTGACTAGATAATATATTCACACTCAAGAACCTTAGAAGTCCAGTAACAACAACACTTTAATGGAAAACTAACATTTTTGACCATACCCGTCTTCCTCAGGTTTTTAACCAGGAAGATTCGAACATGGAACACATAGAACAACATGTTAAGAAATTATTTTTAAAATATATGAAACAAGCTAAGCATGTGCAGATAACTTTTAACCATATATATTACAATGGCATTAGAAATATATCTATACCATAAACAATGAATAATAAGATATAAATAATAGCATAGAAAAAGGTTTCTAACTGCTAGTGTCGCCCATTTTTTCATAACAGTACTTCCATGCATAAGAAATCTTAATGGCATCGTTTGTGTTAATACAGTTGCCAGCTAAGTTGGCTTTGTAAATTTCCAATGCCTCAAGGTTCCAAAGGTGTTCAATTTTATGTGACTGTCTGACCAATTTAGCTTAATAGTGGTTGGCCCGCATGTCAGGGTCTGTGGCATAGGTGGATAGGACGGTGTTATGCCTAGGCATACCACTGCCCTATCCACCTGGATTCATAACTGACTTCAACATGCACAACCTACACGAAACATTATCCTAATACATGTTTTGTGATGTCACAATTTTTAAATTTCTTGTGTCACTTGTTGTCATGCATTTATCCCTTCCCAACTGAAAAGTGTATTGTAATAGATGTTAATAAGATTTTTTTGCAGACTGAAGTAAAGTATGTAGGAATTTCAACTTAAAAAATTTTAATGCATATTATTGGCATTTTTTACATGCATAATGCATGTTTCAGACTTTTTAGGTGCATACATATGCACACATTGTGATTTGAAACACATCTGGTCCTTACTGATCATTACTATCAATAAGTGGTGACAGGCATATATACATTTTCAAATTATTCTCATTATTTATAAATTTATTAGCCACAAAATATATTAAAACTCAACAATATCAATAATTAATATTTATATTTGTTATAATCATATGTAATTGATAGAAATCATTAATTTTTATATAAAAAAATTCTGATAAAATGCCATTTCAACATTTATTTATCAATTTTCTACAATAAACTTTTTTATGTACCTGCATACATAGTGTAGTCAACGTTCCAGAAAAAATCATCAGGATAATCGTATCCTCTACTATCGTCATCACTTCCTTCCGATTCTGGTGGATAACTGAACAGAGGAGGATCTTCCTCTTGAAAAGATACACTTTTCTTCATCTGTCCATTCTGTCAATAACATTTTATTTTATAATTAAGTTTAAATTAATATTAACAAAATAAGATTTATGAAACAAATGAATAAAGGCAAATTATAAAAAGCAAAAAAGAGGATAAGAAATGTAAATCATTAAATGTAAACCTAACTCAAAAGTTTTAAATGGGATTAAGTTAATATAAAATAAGTAAATATTTGCTTCTAGAAGTGTGTGAAAACTATATTTTAATGTTTAATTATCATCATCATTCATTCATATTGAAAGTTATCAAATTATTAAGTCAGGTTAATTCAACTTACAGAATGTCAGACTGAATTCTCGAAAACAATAATTTAAATCAGCAATTCTCAACCTTCTTTGACTGTGGAACACCATTCATATACATAATCATACATAAGCTGATTTTAAACGTTTGAAAATCAAGACAATACAAACAATGTTCAAGTCCCTGAATGAACTGAAAGAGTATTTAAAGGGCTTGAACATTGTTCGTATTGTCTTGATTTTCAAATGTAAAAATATTTTTTCATGCCATTCATATACTTTTTATTATTATGCAAGCATTAGCATCAATACATCCAAAAATCGATAAGCAATTCTGTGCTTACTATTCTCACAAAACAATGAAGCAATAAACTTTAATGCACTGAATAAAATAGTAAACATGGAATTGTCTATAAATAAAGTAATATGTTATAGTACATTGGAATAAATTTGTGATAAATATTGAAATATTTATTTCAAATATTTTCAAAAACTTCTTTTTTTGTGGAATGCTCAGGACAAATTTGCAGAATATGGACTGAAAATCACTGCTTTAAATCACTATAAAATATTGAAAAATACGTATTTTATTGTTATAAAATACTAAATGTGTATATTTAGGAATGTNCATGTTTGTAGTAAAACCAAAAAACTATGGAAGTGATACAGAGAAATGATAGATGTGGAGGCTTTATACAAAGTAAAACTATATATAAATTTTCTATATCAAAAAATTTACACCAATGATATTTTTCCAGCATCAAATTCAATTTGCATTACTTGTTTGTTAATTTCTATCTTTACCTTTGTATCTTTTTCCTCATTGCTTTTGTTATATACACTGTCCTATGCAATATTTTATATTTTTATTTTAATTTAAGTATTCAGGCTACTTAAAAACTTTTCTATTTGTTTATTGCATTTTTATAAATCAAATAGTATACTTTGGAGCTGAAATAATAAACAAAAATAAGTTCTAGTTTACAATTACTGTTTCTAAATGTTAAAGTCCAATGTGCTTTAATTTAGTTGATGCTCTTTTAAAAGTTAAGTATTGGAATAATAATAATAATAATAATAATAATATAAGTTATGTTCTTTTATTTATATATATTATGATATAAAATTTTGTATTTTTAAAGGATCAAAAGAGATTAAAATATTAAAATACTTATTAAATAAAGAACATAACTTATTAAACTAAATATTTAATTTATGTTATTTCATTATTCAACTCAGTGAATTTATATAAAGCTGTTAATCAGGATCAGAAGACTGTAGGAGGCGGTAAGATAACAGCCTCGATTGGCTTTTTCCTAATACCAGTAAATTTCTATTTTAAGTACTTTGAATATTTTGTTATGTAAAATAAAAAAATACAAGGCTGTAAAGGTGCAACAGTATAAGTTTATTCCTATTATTAATTTCATGAAAAACAGCATGTAAAATGCAATTGTAAAGCTTGCTTCACTTCATTATTTTTCCACAGAAGGTACTATTTTTAATCAAAACTTTTCTTTCAACTAAATTTTGTCTTCATTTAATAAATAAATAAATAATGATGATATAGTATCTACATAAACATTATTTATAACTTTTTTAATTCAGATAACGATGATAAACTAGTGACTGTGATTACTTACTGGATGAATTATTGTACCTTTAACAGTGGAATTTTAGAAGAATGCTAATGTTTTCAATACAGTTAATGGGTCATCTTCGAACAATAAAAGTCAAAAGTGGAGTGTTAGGGTCAAAAGGAAGGATAAGAGGGTAGCTTTGGATAAAGTGAATAAATGGGGGGCGAGTTATGAGTGATGTCACAGAGCTATAGAATTATGGCTGCCATGGGATATGAGTGACGATGGACATACTGTAGTGAGCTTAGGAGAAATTTGAGTATCAATTGTATGTGTGCTGTGTGACGAAGTGCTTACACTAAGTAATTATAATGGATAAATGTAAAACTTGGACAGTTTTTCAATGTTTTAATGTATGTTACAATGTTCTCAGAAAATAATTAACATAATTATAATAATATAAAAGGGTAGCATTCTTTTTGGAAGACCCTATATTAATAATTTTCTAATACAGACAGTAAAAAAATTATAAATAACATTCATAAAATACCTTTCTCTCTGGTGATTTCATTGAACTTTTTGTAGGCGTAGCTTTACGATCCCAAGTACCTGAAAATATTTGAATAGGCGTTTCACTACCATCTTCTCTATCATCATTTACTATTTCAGGGGATGTTTTAGCAGCCATTCTTTCAGATTTGTAAAGACACTCGAATGATCCCGAAGTGGATGTACAAGAAGTACCTGTACTACTAGTATCATCGGTATCACTATCAAAATCTGGAGTATATATATCCCTGCTAGGACTTATTTTTTCGTTTTCTGCATTATTAAGTTCTTGGGCATCTTTTATTTCTAAATTAGTCTGTTTAACACTGGTTTGAAAATCTGCTGTACTATCTTCTAAATTGTTATTATTATTATTATATTCTTCTTTTGCATTATTTGCTTTTGTTAGTAAATTTTCTAATGCTTCGAATGATAAGTTAACATCATTAACTGTTAGCAAATCTGAGGTATTTTCAGAACTTATTTGAGAAAAATGTACATCGTCTATACTTTCTGCATAGGAATGAGAGTTGTTCATAGAATTTGCCTCCGGCACCATGTCACTTTCGCTAGAGGTTTCAGACTGCCTATCTAAATCAACTGAAAGATCCGAACTAGCAGAACAACTACTGGAGGTTGAAATATCCGAAGTCTTGTAACCGTTATAGCAAAAACTATTTGCAAGTTTAGGCAAATTCGGTGTTTCGGAAGGTGATGAAATTTCATTATCTTGAATATCGATCATACACTGTTTACTTGACATATCTGCAATTTTAGATGGGACAAATCCGATAACAGATTGAGATGAATCAAGTAAAACTGCAACGTTTGTTTCGGTATCAACTCTCAAAACTTCATCAGTTTCAAATGGATCCTGGAAAGTATCATAACACGAAATAACATTCTTTTTATCGACTGTATCTAAATCTTCGAGAGTAACGACGTCTTTATGACAATGTGATTTACAATTTTCTTCATGTAATTTCATATCTGAATTATTTATTAATTGCACTTTATCATTCCAGTAATTTGTGCAGGTAGCAAACATGTGATCTGACAAGGGTTGAGAAGGTCCCGGCCTATTTGAATTCTCTATTATTATATCCTTATTACAATCTCTTAAATCTGAAAATTCGGGTTGCATTGCCGAATTGAAGATCTCAATATTATTAACATCATTAATTTCATTTAATGCTTCAGATATATCATCTAAATTATACTCGTCACCTTCAGAACTTACACTACAATGTTTTACGACCACAATGGGTTCAAACACATTTTGTTTAAAGCTTTCGCATTTACCTAAATTTTCTTGTTCAATACTGTCCATAGAACCAATAAATTGTTCAGATGATGACGACATATCACACGAGCTTTCTTCTTTACAGCTTTCTACTCTCTCGGGTATTGTTTCCATTTTTAATTTAGCCGTTTCTGTCGAGAATGGCTTAAGATCTACAGACGAGCTAGTATTTATAAACAAATTAGAACATAACTCAATATTATTCTTTAATATAACACTTTCATCTATATCATTCGCATTACAAATTTCAGGAGAATTATTGCTTGAATTTTCTCTACTATTATTCAACTGTTTAACATCCTCATGTTTCTGATCAGCTTCGTCTTCACAGAGTTCATTTTTGAATATTTTTTGCTTGGTTGATATATCAAAATCTATTTCTCTAGAATCTAAACAAGGTTCATTTTCTTCTTCTTCATTAAATATATTTTCAGTATTAAAATTTTCGGAATCATTTAAATTATAATCATTAATATCGGCACTAATGTCAAATGGTGAATTTTCGTATAAAATACAATCAGAATTATTTGATAATTCTTTTAAAACATTAATACAAGTACAATTATTCAAAATTTCATTGTCTGTAGCTTCGTCAATATCTTCCACTATTTTATTTTCAATTATTAAAGCTGCTCCTTTGTTTGAAGGACTCGTTTCATCATTTTTAAATATTAATGACTCTTCCACTAATTTTCTAGCTGTCTCATCATTTGATATAACTGAATTATTATCAACTTCTTTCTCATTGATAACTTTTTTGCAAATTAAATTATCTTTCTCTTCAAGTGTAACATCATGCTGTAATTTATCTTTGCAATTATCTTGTTCGTTATCAAAATTTACTTTAATATCTTGCTTTTTATCACAGATATCAACAGTATCCATGTTTTCACAATTAGATTTTTGATTTGTTTCTTCCTGTACATCACAATCAAAATCTTCTATCACAGTATTTTCTAAATAATCACAAACATCATTTTCTATTTTATTCAAATTGGATTTTAATGAAACATTATCAAATTTCACTTTTAAATCATCAAAAGTAGATAACTGAGTTTCATTTTTATTGTAAGTGTCGTCATTTCTTAAATTTTTATCTATTTCTACTGTAAAAATATCATTTTTTTCAATGGTAATGAAACAAGAATCCTTGTTTTCAGATTTCTTGGGTGATTCGCTATTAACTAAATTATGATTATGATTTACTTTTTGTATAGATTTGCTGTTACAAAATTCTCGATCGTCCAGATTGCATTTTTCAACTTTTACTTCGTCGAATGGGGATGCCTGAAATGTATTGTGTGTTACTTTACATTCGGTCATTTCAAATTGTTGTCCTTTTTGTAAATTCTCGGAATAATCTGAAACAAACGGAACATTTACGACTTTCAATTCAGGCAGATCGGTTGTATTCTGTTCACTATACAAACATTTGTTAAAATTAACATCAGAATTGTCATTAGAAACATTTTCTGTTGCATCAGTTTCATAAAATATATCAATACTACTTTGTAAATTTTGGTGTTTCGAAGGAACTTTAGTTATTTCTTTTTCACCATCACTTATAATAGAATTGTATGTTAAAGAATCTCTGTCGGAATTACAATCTATTTCATTCTGTAAACTTGGAACAAAATCATTTTCAAATTTCAAGATAACTTGATTAGTTGACGGAACGATAAGATTATGTTCTGTAATCTGGGGCTGAAGAGCAGTCCATCTATCTTCAAACACAGCCGAATTTGGTATTTTATTTTTATTGTCGTATAAATAGTTAAGAAGAACACAAATTTCATGAATTGTAGGTCTTGCTGATACTTGTCTCCAACACATTTGCATAATCTGATAGCTGTATTAAAAACAAAAATACATTTGTATTACTTAAAGTATAAAAAAAAAATTCTCATTTATATCATAAATGCAAATATATATAAAATTAACAACAAATATGTAATAATAAATATCTAATATCAAACTTAGCAGTATGATTTTAAATATATATGTTTTTGAACTAATTTAGTCCGTATTGGCTCTCTAAAAAGAACCTGGATATAAATCAAAAATTTTTAGAAATAAATTAGTTCAAAACATTTCTTTTCCAAAAGAACAAATACTTTGATTATCTTATCTTATAAATTATTTTTATAGGAAGAAACATCAAATCCCTACCAATGCTTGCCTTGTCAAATCATCTTTAATTCATCAATTACCATAGATATATTTTGAAAATTTTCTCTTCTTTATCAAAAAAAGAAAAAACACAGGAAAAATGAGCCATACTGAAGAGTAGGGTTTCTCAAACGAGATCCCGGTTGTTTTTTTTAACCCAGGAAAATCCTTCTCATCCCAGAAAATCCTGCAAATTTCCTAAAAGTTCACTTTTTTCTTATTTTGTGTTAAGGATGAGAAAATTTTGCAAATAGAAAGTATAATTAACTCATAAACTATCAGAATACAATTTGTATTTATTAATTTTAAATCTACTTATTAGTTTTTTTTAAATTTTTGCTCGTTATGGCATGTCACAGATTGTTAGTAATCAATATGTAGCCTATATGTGGTAGGACTCTGAAAATTACTTATCAGAACCTGTAATATCTTGAATAATTTCACCAATACTGTCTTAATTTTTAATCATGCCCAGTAGCTTCAATAACTGCATTATGTCTGGTTGTGCAAATTTGGTCACGGATACAAACAAGTATGAAGTATGCAAGTATGAAGTTTTTCTTCATAAACCTGATTATTAAAGCCAAATGAAATGCCAAATTATTGGGCTATAAGCTTGATGCTGCTATTAAAGCAGCAGAGGTAGACAAATCAAGAATACTAGAGAGCAAAAGAAGTACTACATCTCGAAAACGAACTAGAAATCTTACAGGCTACAGGTGAAAAACCGCATAACATCTGTCTTCTCTTAAATGCATTAAGCATGATTCCAATTAATTGAATCAGAAAGAGCATTCTCAGTAGCAGTATTTTTCATTACTAAAATAAGAATCAGAATGAGTGATTGGAGTATTGACCATCTTTGCTTTTTAAAATCTTATTATAAAACTTACAATATTATTTTGTGTTTTCTTTTATTTAAAAAACAAAAACTACCTTTTAAGTTAGAAGTTTGATCTAAGTTCATTTTTTTAAATTTTCAACTCAATTCAAAGCTTTTTTTTTTTTTTTTTTTTTTTTTGTTATTGTTGTATGCAGTTTCCAGCAAACTTTAATAAATTTTTCTATTTGTGAAAATTTCTACATAATTCAAAGGTAATTTTTAATATATATATCTCACACACAGGATTATTAATATGATTTTGGAGGTTGCAGAATGTATTAAATTACTTTAAAAAAATTAAAAATAATTGTATCATTTGATTTCAAGATATTCTGTATATATTAAAAATAATTAATTCTATCCCGGGATTCCAGGAAATCCCGGGAAACAATTCACTGTTTTCCCAAAATCCCGAGACAAACAAAAGACCGGGAAATGAGAACCCTACTGAAGAGGGTATGAAGGTTCCCAAAACATACCTATAGTAATTAATGAAATAAAGATGGTTTGACAAGGCAAAGCAAGCATTGGTATAGATTGATGTTCCTTCCTACAGAAATAATTCATAACATGGCAATACAAAGTGATTCCAAAGTATAACTATTCTAAACTTAGCAGTTTGTTTTTAGATATTTGAATATGGTGCCAAATTTAAATTCATATATGTACAATTCATTACATAATAGTAAAGAACAATATACTGTTATTAAACTGATAATGTTAACAAAGAACTGTTGTTAAAAATATAATTTTGTGTAATAGACTCATCTCCAAAATTAAAGTAACAAAGTAACAAATACACAAATGTACACAACAAAACCGCAAAAATGAATGGTCCTCCATCACAGCAAATCGTCCAACTGCTTTTTCTGAGGCATGCCTGATAAGCTACTAATGTATCAGAAACACTTCCTCATTGTTAACAGTCCAGACCAGGGGTCGGCAATCTGCAGCTCGCGAGCCACATGCGGCTTTTTGGATGTGAAGCTGCGGCTCTTTAGTTCCATACGCAAATATTATTTATTTTATCAAAAAAAAAAAACATTTAAAAATCGTTCTGAATCGATTAACGAGGATTAGGCACCGATTCTATCTCTCAGCCACTTGTACTCGCTTTTCATCGCACCTTTCCCCCGTGACTGGCGTCGTCACTGTCGTCAGTCCGTCAGAAGCTCTCGAATGACACCGTCATCGGATGTTTCTATGAGGTTTAATTCTCTTTCGACGCAAGACAATTTTTTAGTTCCATACGCAAATATTATTTATTTTATCAAAAAAAAAAAACATTTAAAAATCGTTCTGAATCGATTAACAAGGATTAGGCACCGATTCTATTTCTCAGCCACTTGTACTCGCTTTTCACCGCACCCCTCCCCCATGACTCGCGTCATCACTGTCGTCAGTCCGTCAGAAGCTCTCGAATGACACCGTCATCGGATGTTTCTATGAGGTTTAATTCACTTTCGACGCAAGACAATTTTTCTTATGAATAAATAGATTAGTTTTTTTTTATCAAAAAACTTTATTTATGCGAGTATTTATTGTTGGCAAGAAAACATTTTGTGGCTCTTTAAAAACTTTGAAATTTTATAAATTGTAATTTTTGGCTCTTCCGACTCAAAAGGTTGCCGACCCCTGGTCCAGACAGACAACTGTTTTGTCAGAAACAATTTCACAATAAATACAGTGAATCATTAATTTTTTCACAGGTTAACTGCAATTATGTTTCATTTGCATGACACTGATGTGATAGGATGTGTAAATCAGTGACTTTACTGATTTACACATGATGTAAGTTTCAGCCACTTATGTTTTGTGGCATTGATTTTACACAAGTTTTGTGTTTTTGCAATAATTTTGAACACCAGTACTGACAAGTACTATTGATATTTTTTACAACAAAACAAATTTGTACAGAGAAATTTCTTATTTCATTATAGAGATAAACAACCAATAATGTTCATAAAAATTTCTCTTTGGTTTAAAACTGTTAGAACAATGCTGAGGCAATCCTTTAATTTATAATTAAACTTTATTCTGATCTAAGACTATGTATATACACTTCATCACTCATTGATAACTTGGTGCGCAACTGAACAATGTTTCTTTCTGCCTTGAATTGTCTTATGCAGGGTGTTGCCAGTTCATACATAGTTTACGATATTCACTCTTGCTCTAGTTTAGCATTTTCCAATATAGTATTTTCTAGAAACTTCTTATTTCATTATAGAGATGAACAACCAAAAATGTTCATAAAAACTTCTCTTTGGTTTAAAACTGTTAGATTTGTAACTTAAATATAAAAATAAAACAGTGTTAATTTACTGCTACTACTCATTAATTTTTCTTTCATAATAATAATATCAATAATTTTAAAATTACTCTTCAATTACTTCAATTAAAAGTTTCAGAATACTGATATCTATTGTGAACAAGTTACCTAATGTTAATAAGGTAATGGCCAACAGATTTACATATACAGTAGAGAGTCGATTATCCGACTAAATTGGGGACTCAGGTTGGTCGGATAACTGAAAAAATCGGATAACCGAAAATAATGAAAAAAATACATTATTAGTATGGTATATTAGTATATCGCTATTAACCAACTTTGCGTTGAATTTTCATCGATGTTAAGCCTAACAATTTTTTTTTAAAATAATAATCGTTGCTATTGTATCGTTAAAAATTATTTTTAAATTATTTTATTGCTCACAAAACAAACAACTCATAATTAGAAAATTAAATCTCATTTAAATACTGGACTCCCTTCAATGGTCGAGCCATGTTGCCAGCTAAAACATGCAAAAATTTAACAAAAATAATATTAAAGTAGCCAAGACATAGCCAAATATTGTAGTGCCACATCACTAGTGGACATTTAAAATTTGACATGTCGGATAATCGATGCTCTACTGTACACACATATATATTTTATAAAAACATTATACCAATTTGTTTGGCCATATACTCTTAAAAGCTAATGTATATATATAATCTATGGTAAATATTTGAGAATGTTGTATCTGATAAACAATTAAAATTTAAATACAAAATACATATGAATGAAAATAATAAATTTCCAGGAAAAATATGTAATTCCTAATTTTATCTTTGCAAATACAGTAAGCTAACTGTGTTAATTATTAAAGAATATCACAATTATACATTTATGTCATCATTCTTGACAATTTTTTTTTATATTATACAAAACTGGTTATATTATATTATGAACCCTGATATGCTGGTTAATTTAAGAAATCATCAAACAGGTTCAAAAACTACACAACTGCATTAAATGTTGTTATATGTGGTAGTCAGCAACTATTGACATACACATCAAATAATTACTTCTGTTGCAGTGTTATAAATTTTGTCATGTTTCTTTCAATCCTTTCTTAATAAAATAAATTTAATTTTATTTATATATTTTTGTATAGATTCATTTCATTGTATTTTACAGAAATATTCACAAAGATTAAAAAATTTCTCACAAACAACAAAGAAAGTAATTCTTAGTAAAGCAATTGGCAACAAAATACTTTAAAATGATATATTTCAACAAATCATTATATTTCAAAGAAATATCAAAAGAAGATAAAAAAATCTTATTAGTATTATTTCTTAAGTAAACAGTTTCAAAATATTTATGCATCATTAGATTTTATGTCAGAAACTAAAATGATATATTTGCTAAAATGAACTTTTATGATCATTTAAAAGAAATTTATGGGCTTTTGTCAATTCTTCTATAAAATATGATAAGAAGAGTTTATGGAAGTGATCCCCACACTTTTTTGAGCCACTGTCCCCTTTGTTCCATAAACTTATATCTAACACACCCAATACATTTTCTCTTGTGTGAGAAAAGCTTAGAAATATTCTTAGAAAAATTTTTTTATGAACTGCATACTTTGTGTCTTTACCGTAAATTGTTCTCAATATATGAAAATGTTAAATGCAACGTTTCTTCTTACCCGTTTTATTGGAGGAAAAAAAATGCCATCAGTGACTTGAAGCCTCACCTATTATTTGGTCAGGACCATGTGTCCAGTGCCCTGCCACATCCCTGCTTCTTTTTGTCCCCCTAGATTTACTTATCACCCTCTAGGGGACAGTAGCACCCACTTTGGAAACCACTGGTTTATAGAAAAATAAGTAAATAAGAAAGAAACATATATTTTCCAAAAACATTGAGAGAAAAGATGAAATCTGACAACACCACCAATCTGAACACAAACATTTCTACAAAAATCTTGTATAGATAGAATAATATCAGAAACAAACAAACAAAATTTCTCATTTATTTATTAGATATATCTTGATTCTAATAAATTTTACATAAAAATGTTTAAATTTAAAGAGCATACTTTTGATTGATCACAAATCAAAATCAAAGCAGGAATTCAAAAATCTCTAATTAAGAAAAGGTGTAATGCTGAAAAGAAACCATTCAAATAGAATTCTTTTAAAAGCAACAGTTCTGACTTAATTAGCCTAAATTGTTAATTTATATTAATTAAATTATAAAAATAGTTTTTAATGACTGTTGTTGAGTAATAAGTGGAGGTATTCACAAAGTTAAAGAGTGAATCTTGTATGTAAAGAAAGCTGTTAGATAAAGAAGGAACAAATTTTATAGTAGTAAGAGCTGTAAGGTCATCTCTAACAAACCTCTAAACTGAAGCTGAACCCAAGACTGACAATAATAAAAATTCACTAGTTTACATATATAAAGATTTCCGGTAATAAAAATAATCTGTAATAAATGATACTTACATTCTTTCTTTATGAACAAATGATCTGTTAGGTGATTCTAATAAACAGTTATGCTCTAATATAACTTTTTGCAAAACCTCTTCATCTGTTAATGTAAAATATGGCAATTTTCCAAATTCAAACAATTCCCATAAAAAAACACCAAATGTCCTAAAGAAATAAATAATTGAAATAAATAATTAAAATAAATACAAATTCTAAACAATTGATTTTTATTGTAAAAATTTGTTTAAATTCCTTTTGTATTCAAGCAATTACTTAAAATGAATAAAAGAATATAGTACATTATAGTAAATGTATATATCTAAACTGTAGAGATATTGAAAATTATTACTGCAATCAAAACAATATTCAGTATCAAAACCAGTTTTAAATAGAGATTTTCTCATTTTCTCTGCTTATTATAAGTCATTTATAAGATAAATGACTAGTTAAGGTGTAATAAGCATTCACTTTATTTTGTCATTCTCTCTTGATAAAAATGTTTAAACAAGAAATACAATATATGCATATGAGATGTAATTTCAAAATCGGTTAAGTCCACCTTTTAGAAAAATTAGGTAAGCACTTAATCTTATGTATTTTTCTTCTCTTTTCAATGACAAGTATTATAAATTTCTAAACTAGCTACAAACAAAATAGGAGATAAACATTGGAGATTCAAAATCAGCCACATTCACAGTCCTTGTTTCAGACCCAGAAAAGTAGAGTTGGCTGTTTTGAAACTGTACATCTCATATATATTTATTTATTTTATTAAAAAATTTGCTAGCTTTAAACTGTTTCAAGTTCAAATTCTTAATTTTCAGAACTGTAAACAAAATGTCATTGCACTTAAATAAGTCAAAATATTATGCATTCTCAAATATTTTAGCATTTAAACCAAAAAAAAGGTGATAATTATGCACTATTTGTGTACATAATAACAGTACTTTGTAAGAATTAATTAGATTTTATTTGATTCATTTTGTTTTTCAATGCTTCCTTCAACTTATGTTACAATTTTTTAACCTTAACCGACACTTAGAGTTAAATATATTTAATTAATTAAAATTAATACAGAGTTTGAAAATTTTATATATTGGAAATGTGGGAACAAATCATACATCAACTATGTACTATTTTTTATGTTTATAATAATTCATAAATAAAATAAAAAGATTAAGCAAATCAAAATTGAATTGCTTACCAAATATTGGCAGTTTTATTAATTTCTTTTGTTTCTATGATACTCGCAGTACATGTAAGAGAATCAGGATCGCACCATCTTAGAGGTAAAGCAATGCTTCCACGGCAGTAATATTCATCCTGTTAGAAAAAAATTATTATAAAACAACATAAATTAATCAATACTATTCAGTAATTTGATTACAAAAAAAAAAATCACTGTATAATATACAGGACCTTCCAAAAAAATGATACCATTTTAAATTACTGTAATTATGTTAATTACTGCCTAAGATGTATATGATGTACACGAATCAATAGAGTAAATATCATCTACCATCTGCACACAAACATCTAGTCTGCTACCTCTAGAAAGCAGATGACAAGACATTTGAATGTACTGTACATGGTAGATGAAACTCAAATAGTTACTTTATCAATTGGTGTATAATGCATACTTCTCAGATAATAATTGATATAATTACAGTAATTTATAACAGTAGCATTCTTTTTGGAAGACACCATATTAATTTATCAGATACACTACAGTAAATCCTTGTTATTTCAAACTTGGATAGTTGAAATTCTGTTAGTTTGTAACTGTACCACTTGTCCTAGCTGGGGACTCAGGGATTTACAAGTTAAAGAATTCAGTTAGTTCAAAATTCAAAGTGAAAACTCTGTTTGAAGTGTGATATGTGTACATTAACTTGCTCATTTAGATCAAAGTGTCTTTATACTATAAGGGAACAGTAGACAAAGAACAGCTCTAATCTGGTCACCAGTGACTGCTAATTCATAAGTATGTGTTACCTGAAAATGTGTTGAAGTACAGTAACACATTTTCGGGTGTCACCTTACACATGAACTATTTTTTTTTCCTCTTATCTCGTAAAACAAAACTGGTTTTTTTGGGATTGCAAGATTGGGCTACAAGTATCAGATTGAGATGTCCGTAGGCCCTAATCTAGTAAATTTGGATGAGTTACTGTTTTTTAGGCCACTTTAAAAACAATTTGGACTATATTTTGAGGAATTCTGCTTTACTTTTTATAAAACTTATCTGGCAACTTGTCAGGTTCTCACCAGACATGCTATTTACTTACAGTATATTTATATTATTATTATTAAATATCACATTATAAATACTGATAATTGTTTTTATTACTCTTAATCTCTAATCCCTTGTACAATTAAATCTTGCCCCATTTTATATTATATAATATTTAATTTTTCTTTAAAATTCAATACTTTTTATTTAATTGAGCTGAAATTTGAAAAAATTGTAGACAAATTTCCACTGTCATATCTATCTGTCTGTTTTTCCTTGATCTTGAGAATGGTGTTAGATAAAATACAAGACCAGATATAGAAATATTAGGGGCAAGAGCCCAGATTAACTATATACAAACTTCCAGTATAGACCAGTATATATTTCAATTCAAAAAGTTTTGTCAGAACAGAGTTAGATAGTTGACCGGCATGACTACTATTATCAGCAAAAATATGATGTACAAGGGCAAGGTTCTACTAAAATGGAGAGATCATGTATTTTAAATTAAATAAATTTAAAATAATATAATTAAAACTTTCAGCCCAGCAATGTAATAATGTCACAATAAATAATTGCTTGTGATGGTAATATTAAAACAATTACAATAATATTGAAAATACGCAATGTTATAACCAAGATATTATTAATAAATTATAATTTTTATATTAATTTTCTGAAATTTATAACACATTACCTTATGTATTTGTACAGAAGTGCCATAATCTCCAAGTTTTATTACAAAATCAGATGTAAAATAACAATTTCTTGCTGCCAAATCCCTGTGAATATATTTAAAATTATTGAAATATTAATCAATACTAATTATTAATAATATTAAATTTAATTAAAGAAAGTTTTATTAATTAGTTAATCTAAGTTCATTATGCACTGAAAATATTTCAGTTTTAATATCTTCTAATTGTTGTTTTTCACATTTTTTGTGTGAAATATCCTAGCTTGAATTATAATGTTCTTAATGCAAAATAATATTTTTTTCTGAATGAAAGATATATATTAACTCTGTATTTGATAATTAGATAATTTTTTTTCCCCCACCTTGTGGGCACTAAGAGGGCATCTTTTAGCAAGTCCATTATGGATTTGGCCAGACCTACAATGGGGCAGCCAGGTGATGAGGAACGGGGGCCGACATATCTGCCAAACCATTCCCGAAAAATTTCTGGGGATTTTTCGATCCATCCAAATTCGATCCCAGGTCTCCCTCCCAGAGCAATAGGCTACCACCTTGACTATTTGGCCATCCTGCCTCATAATTCTATTTAGACTAAAACTCAACTGTATTTAACAGCAAATCCAAAATCTTAACTGAAATCCTATTCATTTTGGAATTACATCATTTTACTTTTACGTCAATTTATTATAAAAACTGATATAAAATGTAAGTGTGCAACTTAATATATTTAACTCTAAACATAAAACAAATTTAGCTTTATTATCAAAAATGTTAATGTAAAGTGTATTAAGATTTATGCAAATATATAATCATTCAAATACTGTTGGAAATATTATCATTTTCAGTTTAATTTGTGTTTAAATAATAAAAGTTAAATTTGGTAAAATGCTAGTTGATTAACAATTCAGAAAACTTAAATAATCTGAAACTGGCCTGAAAGAATTTGGTTATCTAAAGAAACAGTAATTTTTTAAATTTAATTACTGTTTACAATAAAGGACAGTTTAAGATTTACACAATATGAAGATTAAATAATATATTTTGTTTAAATCAAGCTTTAATTTGATGTTTCCAAATGCTTTTGAGATTATTCAATTTTATCCATCTGACAAACAAAACAGTTCAAGAGTCAATTGTTTTGAAAAAATTTTAATTGAATATGATATTTTTTGTATTTATAGCATTAGACAAGTATTAACTTTTCTATTTATGTAATATTAAATTTTAATTGCTGTAAAATTTGCCCATTTTATGTTTATATTATCTATCAAGGTTCATAACAAAAATATTTCATAAAATGTCAAAATTGATGTTTTAAACATATATGATAAATATTTGTTTTTTTTTTAAATTAATTTTTAAATATTTTTAATAAATAATTAAAACTTACATATGAACAAAGTTATGATCGTGCATATGTTGTAGAGCATCAGCTATATTACAAGCAAGATGAAGAATATATCCATCTTGTAATAAAGAATCAGCTTCATTGTAATGATTAATTAAATAAGTTTTTAGATCCTAGAGAAATAAAAAATATATAAACCAAAAAATAAACATATGATTTTAATGTTGATATCTTTAAAATATAATTTTAAATACAAACCAGAATGAGAAAAATAATATGCCAATGTTTTTTAATATATCATATATAAAATATTTTAATAAAATACAGTACAATATAGAATGTATTACAAATATTCATACTTTACTATATACATTTGTTTATAATATCTACAAACTTACCACTATAGAGTGTTCCAGAATAAAGAGATAAGGATCTTTTTCTAAACAAAATCCCAAAAGCTTGACTATATTTTGATGATTTAAATCTCTATACAAAACAAAAATTAATATCATATTAATTTTTACAAATTATATTTATTATTATTTTTAATAAGAGAAGATAGAAAAATAATAATATATTTAAAATATAATCTGCAGAATTATACTATATATAAAAACCAATAGTTTATTCATATAAATTATTGTGTTTAAGATTAAATATGATCACAGTATTGCTATTAAATCTTCTCTACATTTTCCCTTTTAAATATGAAGATTAAATAAATATCTTTTTCATAAAATCAGATACTTATTTAGAAATAATATAAGCATCGCTTTACTTTTTTTCATTTTCTTAAATTGTATTCAATTTTCATTCCATTGCATAATTTTAATAAAGATTCAAAAAAAAAACTATAATCTGAAAATAATTCATGGAACTAAAACATTTTGGTATCAGTATTTGATTTAAATATCTATAAGTTTTGACTAAGTATAGCTAGTGTAAATAAAAATGTTCCCAAATACATTACAAAGACAATAATCATTTCTTATTGGAAATTGAACTGGAAGTTGTTTATATTTCTATTAAATAAATTTATTTAGTGTTAAATATTTAGTATGTCCTTTCTCTATGATGATAAAAATTAAATATAATACAGTTAAAGGCTATACTAAATTTTTAACTCAAAATACAAAATACCTTTTTGTGTAATTATCTAACTAAGAAATTATAATGTTTCAGTTAAAAAATGTTTACTAAATACTAAATATGATAGAAAGAAAAGTGAGAGATTTGATTCAAATGTATTTAATGTATCTTATAATTGAGACGAGTTGATAATAATAATAACGATGATAATAAGCACAGAGCCGAAACAGTTAAGAGGGGAAAATTGAAATTTGGTACACAGTTAGGGTACGCCATAAGAATGCACACTAAGAAGGGATTTTTGGAAATTCCCCCATGGGGGAGAGAAAGAGGGTTAAGGATTATACTGATTCTACTGTACTATTTTAGATGTAGTTTTTTGCATTTTTGCTGGAAATCAGACATATTTTTAGACCCATCTAAAAATTCTCTAATTAGCCTCAGAAGAGGGGAACCTAATTCTTGCACCCAATTAAAATGGGTAAGATCAACTATGTAACTATAAAGGTTATCTTATGTAAGGGTTTATCACACCAAGTGCCCAATCTAACATATTTTAAAAATTCTGTATTCCTTTACTGTACACAATTTAAAGAATTTTTAAAATGTGTTAGACTGGACACTTGGTGTGATAAACTCATATAAGATAACCTTTATAAATATAAATCAAATACAATAATATAGTAGAAAGGTTAGAAGTACAAAATAATCTAATAATCTTATCTTTGCTGTTGTTATTTTTTGCCCAAGCAACGCCGGGCTCATCGCTAGTCTTGCATATATATGGCATCACATTTTTCTTAATAATTTTTTTTATGATACAAGTTTTACATAAATCAAGTATTTTGTATATAGCATTTATTGTCTGCAGAAACTTTAGATGGAGAAAAATATCTTTCATGCAATACTCTTAATAGCTATTAAGAATAAAATTGGACAAGAAGCAAACATAATAATAATAATATATTTTATTTTTTATACTTGTAAGATCTTATTTTGCTAGAAATATAAATTTGTGATAAAAAATATTGGTACAATTACTTAATTATTTACCTGAAAGGACGAATTTCTTGTAGAAAATGAACATAATCAGTAGGAGTAGCATCTTGTTTTAAGATTTTTACAATTACTTTTGTAACTATTTCATTCTCAACAATATTTTGTGCTTCTCCCGAAACAACTTGTCCAAACCAGCATGTTCCTAATTCTTGATGATATTGTAATTTACTTCTTGGAAAGTATTTATACGTCGAATCATCTATTAAAATAAATATTTTTTTAAAAATTAAGAAATATTTTCACTTAAAAAAGTTAAGATAAAATTTATTAATAATGCTGCAATTAAATTACTATATTTAATATTTTTGTTTAAATTATTTACCGTATTTTGACGAGTATAAGTCGCACTTTTTTTACTACTTTTCGGAGCTCAAAATCATGGTGCGTCTTATACTCGACAGGTAACCACTTTTACAGTGAAATTATCTACAGTAGTGGTCCACTCTAGGGACCAACCTGTGCAGTGGTCCATTAAGCAGATGGTCCCTCAACCGAATGGCTAGAGTACCTAGATTATCAGAGTAGCAACACTCGAGTCATCGCCGCCATGTTCTGTCGACTGTCATCACGTGACATCTGAGTTTACATTAAGAAATGACGATTATTTCAGTTTAATAAAGGTATTGATTCATCCATCTGTCATATTCTTGAATAAAAAAACGAATAAAATGCATCTTTAGACAATCCCATTAAAGTTTCTTTCTAAATTTTTTGTCTCAAAATAGGGGTGCGTCTTATACTTGACAGCGACTTATACTCGTCAAAATACGGTACTTAATCTAGAAAAATTTTCATACTTAAATTTCAAAATGAATCTTTTAACATCTTAGCAATAATCAGGATTTTGTTTGAAAATGCTTACACAGACATATATTATTGCAACCAAATACAGTAAATTAAATATCATACAGGTTGAAGTATTAATAATTGCATGTCATCATTATGATATAATGTAATCATGTTCAATATATACCGTATTAGCCCGAATATAACGCGATATTTTTCGACCATTTATTTTCCATTAAAAAATCGACTTGCGCTAAATTCGGAGTTTAAGTAATGGAATGTCATATAAACAAGGACATTTTCCTACAGAGGTTGAAACGCGACTGAACGTCCGACCAATTCCTAGCTCGACCGACCACTTCAAAACAACCATGTGATCTAGTTATCGGTAGTAGGCCTGCGCTTTTGTTTGCATAGCGCTACTATAGTAAGGCTATGTCTCCGCTTGTTAACGTCTCACACAACTGTTTTGTTTCATTTGTTTTTTGCTCTAGTGACTAGCGATGGTTACTTTACTTTTTTCTTTATTGCCCATAAAAAATGAGTGCGAGTAATAAAGGTAGTGTTGAGAAAAAAGGCTCATCAAAGAGTCAAATATATAAAGATACCAGGTGAACCTATGATATGAATTTTAAAATTATGGTTGCAAACGAGGCAGAAAGAACGAACAACTTGAGAGCTTCGAGGAAATACGGAGTTTCAGAAGTAAACATCTGCCTATGGAGAAAAGATTTAAGGAAATATAAGAATGCAAATTCTTCAAGAAAATCTTTTAGTGAACCTAAAAAAGGAAGGTTTAATGAAGTTGAGCAGCGAGTGTTAAAATTCGTAATAGAAAAGCGAAATGAAGGGTGCCCAAGATACCGTGAAGTCATAAGATTTAAAGCGTTAGAAGAGGCTGCTAATTTAAACATTCCTAGAAAGGACTTTAAGGCAAGTATGGGTTGGTGTAGAACAGTGATTCTCAAACTTTTTCGATCCATCGCCCCCTTTGTTCCATAAAGTTATACCCAATGCCCCCTAACCCATTTTCTCTTGTGTGAGAAAAGGATTGGAAATATTCTTAGGAAAACTTTTCTATGAATCTCACACTTTGTGCCCTTACTGTACATTGTTCTCATCATCTGGAAACCATTAAACGCAATGTTTCCTCTTATCAGCCCCAATTTTGCCTTTGGTCACCGTTCAATACCCTGCCTCTATCATAGATCTATTCATCGCGCCAGAAGGGGGCGTTATTGCTTACTTTGAGAAACGCTGAGCTAAAATAAAAGTCAATGTGTTAGAAATATTCAAGTTGTGACCTTCAATAAAAAATAAAAAATATATAAAATGTCAACATTTTATATATATTCCGTCGAATTTTTATATATAGAATTTGTCTGCCGTCGCCCCTCTATATTTCCTTAACGCCCCCCAATTCTCTTTGAGCCTTCTACTGCCCCCCTGAAAGCTTCCAGCGCCCACAAGGGGGCATTATTGCCCACTTTGATAAACGCTGGTGTAGAAGAATGATGAAAAGGAACGGTTTATCACTAAGACGGCAGACAACTCTCGCGCAAAAACTTCCTGACGACTTTAATGAAAAATTGTTGGCTTATCAGCGCCATGTTATATCATTACGCAAAAAGCACAACTACAGTCTTGGAAATATGGGAAATGCAGACCAAACACCAGTCTATTTTGACATGCCTTCCGATCTTACGGTAAATAAGAAAGGTGAAAAAAATGGTCTTATTGAAGTCAGCTGGTTATGAAAAATCCAGAATTACTGTTATGCTTGCTGTTACTGCTGACGGACCAAAGGTTCGACCTTACGTTATGTTGAAACGTAAAACAATGCCCAAAGAAAAGCTGTGTCCAGGAATTGTTTTTCGGGTCCAAGAAAAAGGTTGGATGACAGAGTAGTTGGTATTAGACTGGTTGAATGTGATATGGGGGAAACGGCCAGGTTCTCTGAGAAACTTCCGCTCCATGCTAGTCCTTGATGCATTTTGAGGCCACCTTACGACAAGTGTTAAGGAAAAAATTGAGGCATTGAATTCCGATCTTGTAATAATACCGGGTGGTATGACTTCTCAGTTGCAAGTCTTGGATGTGGTGGTTAATAAACCATTTAAAGAGAATCTTCGAAAAGAATACAACAATTGGCTATTATCGGGCAATCATCCATTGACACCTTCAGGAAAAATAAAAAACCCTCAGTCTCTCTTTTAGGAGAATGGACTGCGACTGCCTGGCATAAGATCGAACCTGAATCGATAGTTAAAGGTTTCAAGAAATGCTGCATTTCCAATGATTAAATGGGACGGAAGATGACATTTTGTGGGAGACTGAAAGCGTGAATGAAAATACTGATAATACCGATGTGACATCAATGAGTTCTCATTCCGAAAACAGTTCAGATTCTGAATAAACATTTCCGTTTTTTGTTGTTACTTACGTAATATTAATTTTGTTTTACATTACTTAATTTTATTGACATGAATGTAACCTGTGTTATTAGCTATAATTACCTAAATAAATGCTTATCTGATTGAATTTTAGTTTCTTTGAATTTTTTTATGAGTATTATTTTTTTCTAAATATCTTTATGAAAATTTCGGAGTCACGTTAAATTCGGGCTAATACGGTAAGTTCAATATTACCCAACTTTCTCCATAAAAATATATCAGAATAAAGTATGATATCCATATTTTTAATAAATTATAATGATGAAATTTAACACCAAAAGTAAATGATCACCAAATAATGTATATGTTGATATACAAGGTGTCCATAAAGTCTCTTTACAACTTAAAGGATCTATTGGAAAGACAACTGATAAAATATCGTAATCATACTTGTTCTATTGTACTCAGTGGTTTTCAGTTTTTAATCACATTGCAATCAAATTTTTGGTCCATTTTTCTTCCATGAGATATCAATTAATGCAGATGTCTACCTTGACTTTTTGACTGAATATGTGGCCCCACAACTGCAGGACCTTCAACCAACCATCATTTTCCAACAGGATGATGCCCCACCACATTGGGTACTGCATGTTTGTGACTTTTTTAAACATTTCCAGACCATTAGAATGGAAGGGATGGACCAATTCCGTGGCCACCACATTCACCAGATATCACACCTCTGGATTTCTTTCTATAGACTATGTTAAAGATATAGTGTATTAAACAAAGATATAGGACATTACTAAACTAAAGCAAAAGATAACAGATGCAATAGCAACCATTAATTAATTAATGAGGCTATGCTACAACAAACATAACAAGAAGTCGAATACAGTCTTGATGTGCTTTGTGTGTCTAATGGTGCACATATAGAGGCGTATTAAATGAAGTAGAAAAACTTTGAAAACCATTGAGTACAGTAGAACAAGTCTGATTAAGATATCTTGTCAATTGCCTTTGCAATAAATTTTTTAAGTTGTGAACAGACTATGGATACCCTGTATATTACAGAAAAGTAAGAGCAAAATTTAAAATAAATTCAATTATTAAAAAATATTTTTGAAAGATTAAAAAAAAAGATGTAGACAAACCGTATAATATAATACTACTTTTCCTATTGGTGATCATTTAATATTTGTCATATAAATTCTTGATACATAAATTATTATTTTGTTGTAATGATAAACTGAAATCATAGTCCATTTAATGCAGAAAACTTTGAAAATAAAATTCAAACTGTCTTTCAAAAAAAGAAAAAAAATTCAAAAGTAAATGGTAATGGAAATTTTCAAAGATTTTTTTTGTAATCATAATTAATCCAATTCCAAAGAAACCAAAGGTTTAATTAATCAAAACAGAATTAATTAATTACAGTCGACCCCCCTATAATTACGATTCCTATAAAACTGCAAAAAAATTGTGACGGTATCCGTAAAAAAAAGGTAAAAAAAACTCCTATAATTACGTAAAACGTCATCGGGCAGCCGAACTACTTTCCCGGAGTCCGTAGNAATCAATGAGAGACCATTAACAATTTTTATCACATCTTTTTTTATTATATCTGTCTTTAAAAAAACAAGACCACTTAATCAACTTCTAAAATTATCTTTTATTGCAATGCATTCAGATGGAAGACCAAATCCCTATTCAGGCAACTACACTTTTTTCTTTTTTTTTTCCACAATAGAGAAAACCAATCCTTGAGCAACTTTCATACAATAACCAACAATACAACTTAGAAGTCAAGAATGGTCTCTCATTGATTTTTATTAACCAAAAATAAGAATAGTATACATCCATTTCCATAATAATTATTCTATAATGTTCTCATTTTTTGTCTTGTCCAACCACCAGAACAGCAGTCTTCCATTGCAGAGACAATCTTTGCAATGGACAACTACTGTTCCTGGTGAATGGACATGATGAAAAATGAAAACATTTTGGTCTCTTCTGTGTTTTTCAATGCACTAAAATGATCAGCCGAGTTTTTTAAAGAAAAAGAATGTTACAATGGTTTTTAAAGCCATTAACTTTTGAATAAGTTTAATCATTCTTGCTACATTTATTACATAAAAATCTTTATATAAACACAACAACACTTAAACAATTTATAAATTCCATCTTTTACTATTAACATTAACTAATATTTAACAAGTTCAAGAATTCAATTTATACAGTAAAACCTATAGATGTTCTAATTGCCATTTAAACTTAATTATGTAAGAATTTTTATAACAATCTCCAACAAAATAAAATAATTTGATTAAGTGACTAATCAAGTTATTTGATTTCTTAAGTGAGAAACTAAATTCAAATTTATTTTTAGTCACATTCCTACTCAATTTTAATTACTTTAAGAAGTTTGTTTAATTTACAATGATAAACTATATTCTCGGTTCATTACTAAAAACTTCCATCAAAACATCTGCTTCTGAACAACGTCAACAATTTCTAAGCAGGATACTCAATCTTCTAATTAAAATAATCTCGGATTCAATTAAAATAATAATTGTAATCATATTTTTGAATAACAAAAATGTTAAATGCAATGATTAAACATCAGATTTTTATGCAAGTTTTTAATCCAAAACGTGCATATCTGGCAATAAAAAAGAATTCACAATAAAAACTTTTGTTTTTATATCTTAATTTACATTTATAATTTAAACCAACAATTTCTGAATTTTTGTTCACAGTTTTCATCTACAAAATCCACACGACAAGCCAGCATCTTCTGCAAGTTTTAGTTATTAGTCTGTGCCATTGATCTTCTGACATACCCTTTTTGAAGCTAAATGAATGCCCCATGTTACATGTAGTGATTGAAACATGTTTGAGCACTGCTAGATTTACAGGTGTTAACTCTCTTAGCAAATCAGAATCAGCTAGAGTTGCTTCTCCCAATAAACGGCATGCTACAGTATGCGTGATTTCGGTATCCTTCATACAAAACACTGAAATAAATTCCATAATAAGTATTTTTTCCTAGCCATTTGTCAGTTTTTTTCTCAAACTTTAATTTGCTGTAAAATCTCAAATATGTCAAAATTTGCCCAATTATTTAAAATACGCAAAATATGATCAAACTTTAAATATAATGCAAAAATATTCCTCTAAAATTTTGAGTAATGGCTCCCTGGCATCGTGGAATATATTTTTGATCCTCCCACTTCATAAAGATTTGCAAAAATGAAATGCAAAATATGCAAAACTGGTGCTTAATAATGATGGTAATATTGTAAAAACTATTTGTTACTTCCCATAATATTTTTAGAAATATATACTCAATAATTAAATAGATATAGAAGAGAAGTAACATTTAATAAGTAATATCAATTCTCCAATATACAGGGTATAACAAATAACATGATAATATTTTAGGGATAGATTCTAGTGTCAAAAATAATATTAAAATTCTCTGTAGAATAAATATTTTTCAAAATCTGCTTCATTCTTGAGATGTGGCCTGTTAAAAAATAAATAAATAAAATCAAAAACCAATTTTGGATCTCCCATCAATGCTATTTGCTAATGAACTGACAATGCTGTTTGTTTTTCACATCTTTGTTACCAGCACATACTAACTGAAGCTTTATTTTAAATGTTGAAATTTTGTTTGAATACATGAAAACTGAATTTGTTGTAATACAAGTATTGAGTTTCAATTATTTTTATAAGATGTAAATGTCCACATCTGAAAACATTTTGAGCAATTCTTGTAAAAGATTCTATTTAATTTTGTAAAAAATAATATGTTATTCAAAGTACATTTAAACAGAAAAAATTTCCAACTATTTTTTTAGATGGATATTGCAAAATATTAAAATGGATAAAGCTTTATTTATATTTATTACAGTTGGGCATAATTAGGCAAAATTTATTTATCTCAATCCAAGGATATAAGCTTAAAAAATACAGAATTACTTTAAAAAGGTGACAATGTTAGTGTTAAAACTTTGGCAAGAAATTTGAAAAGTACCTTTTACGACAGAACAGATCTCAAAAATAAAGTTGATTTTGAAAAACGCTTATAGAGGATTTTAATCTTTTTATGTATTAAACACACATTATAGTGGATGAAAACTATAAATATAACACTGTCTTTTAACCTAAAGACAGTTACTCAAGACAATTCAAAACATTTGTTTTCTCTTTCATATTTTTGATCTACAAGCTGAATTTTTGGTTTTGTGAATGATATGTAAACTTATTTTTGACCCCTCAAATATTGACACACAGTTTTGTTAAACCCTGTAAAAAACCCACTAATGTCTTAATCATAAAGAGAAAGGATAATTATCCTTTTAGGAAAACCATAATTCATAATTATTCATAAATTCAGTATTTCATTTCTCCCTCTTCCTTTGAAGAGTGCATTATTGCTTTTTATTAATGATCTAAATATTGCTAGCTTGTGTTATTGTGTCATCCAACCTCCAGTGTATGAATAAATCTAGAAGCAGTGCTTATTCAAGAATGTAAAAAAGGCTTTCCTCTAAGAATATTGGAACTAATTTATATTAATTGCTTGTCAAAGTATATTAATATCATTAACAGTAGAGATGCAACAGTGCTTCATAATAGCTGGAAAATAACACTGATCAAGTTGAACTTTGAAAAACTTGTTAATAGAATCAAACAGGAAACAAAATAAGCAGCAAAGAACAAGTCTAAGAGCCTTAATAATCTACATTAATTATTCAATTTTAATTTATATTGTATTTATGTTACATTTTTATTTTGTTTTCAATTCATGTAGTTTACATCATATTTTAAATTTAAGAACTTTTTTTGTCATATCAGATTTGAAGATTATCTTAGAAAATAATTTAAATATTTTGTTCTGCATTGAAAATTTCTAAAAGGAATTTCAAACATTTCTATTCCATTATTCCTTAATGAACTCTGAAAAGTTTGTCGTTTTTGAAACTATAGATGACTTGAAGCTAAAAATATTTTTTCAGTGAATTAAAGAGTTTGGTTTCCTTACAAAGCAGTTTTAAAAATATTTATTTGAACATCAAAAATTATTTTAAAAACAAAAATCTTGAAAATTTAATAAAGAAAACAAAAAACTATATAACAACTTATAACCATTTAAAAAATATATAAATATTCCTCTTTGATTTAATGTTTCTAAACCTTAAGACATAGTTAACAATTAAAAAAAAATGCTTCTTTTTCTGTCCTTATTCTTTTGTAAATGCCATTCATTAGTTTCTGACCTTTTAATAACTCTTAAAGTAACAAAAATCTTGAACCAAGTCCCAATGATGACATTCCAGAAAGAGTTCACTGTACAGTACTGCATTATATCACATTGATTTGTATTTAAGCATTATGTATTTTTAGAAACTAAAACTTTTTCCTTTTGGAAAAAAATATTGCTAGATTCACCAAATTTTGTGATATTTTTGAAGCTACTTTGAAGTTATTTTTACTTAGAAGCTAGTTAACTTAATTGATAATCTCTCGTGAACTGAAGAATAGTATGTCTGATCGATAATAAAATAAAAATAGTAAGTCAATAATTTTTTCTGTAATAGAAAAACTAACAATTTAGCTGAATTCTAAAATTGAATAATTGTTCAGTTTGAGAATTTGTCTTTAGTTGTACTTTACAAATTTATCAGAACTTTGTTGTTAGAAAACAGAAAGAAGCTTAATGTCTTTTTATTTTTCTTTCTTAAATTATCAAAAGAAAACAGAAACTCAAATAAAATGATGATTTAACATCTCTTATTTAATTTCTGATTAATTTAATTTAATTTATGATAATAAATTATCAAAAATAATTCTCATATAACTTTGAATTTAAGATGCACTTTTTCAAGTTTCCAAAATTAGGATGCATCTTAAGGCAGTTCCACACATTTAGTATTCATTGAATTCCGAGCAAATATTTGGCCAATAATGAATAGTGTGGATGATTTACTGTAATATTTGGTATTTGCCATTTCTCACTCATTATTGGTATGTTGTGCTAAATCAAAGGAGACAAACAGACAATTATTTAGCAATTAACAAATACTGAATGTGTGGAGCCAGCTTTAAATTCAGGATATTCTTTGTGTGCTCTTCAAATGTCTTTGTAATTAAATATTTTAAACTATAGAATAAGCAGAAAATATATCTTTATTATATTTTATTTTAAATACTTCATTAATATTTTTACTCTTTAATAAATTCATTTAAATACTACATTTACTTTTAAATCAACTTATTTGTGCATTTGAAGAAACACAGTGATAATAGATTTAAACATCATATACAATGAATAATGTAAAAATTGTTCAACAAATGATCATAAATATCTTAAAAAAAAATTTTGAAACATTTACTTTTAAAATAAATTTCAAAATTTGTAAATATAAAATGCCTGCACTTTTTTATTGTTTATTATATATCTGAAATTGCATTAAAACTTAAAACTCACATTACACAGTATGATAAAATATATATACACTAATTTGTATACAATAAGGATGAAAAAAGAATCATCAAATAATGAAATATATTATATATTATTAATATCAAACATTATCTCCACAATAATCATGTAATATTTACAGAGATATTGAATAATACAGAAAAATATTGATGGAAAAAATAAATGTTTTATTATATAGATCAGTGGTTTTCAACCTTTCTGATGCTATGGAACACTATTTGAATACTTTTTATTACACAGAACATTAGCATCAATATATTCAAAAGTCAATAAACAATTTTGTGTTTACTATTCTCACGAAACAATGAAGCAATGAACTAATAAATTTTATTGTGCTGAATAAAATAGTAAACATGAAATTGTCTCTGAATAAAGTAATATGTTGTAGTACATTGGAAAAAATTTTCAATTAAAATTTTAATATCTTATTTTTGTTTTCATGGAACACGGGTTGATAACCACTGATGTATACAAATTTTCAAGCAAATTACTCAATTTTTGTTTATTGTTTATCTTATGTTAATTTTAAATTTCTTCTTCTTCTAAAATAAAAATATTTTATATTTTTATTGTTTACACTATTAAAAAAATGAACCATTAAATATACATTCCATTTATTAACTAACTTTTTTGCAAGATCCAAATTATAATTTTTTAAAGTAAATTGATGTCATTCCTAACAATTATCTTCATGTTAAAATAATCAATATAATTTCATAAGATGTAATATTTTTACAAAAAAAAATTAATTGAACATAAAAAAAAAAAATCACATTTCAAAACTTAATTAAGTTTTAGTGTGAAAATTAATGTAAAAAAACCACATATGAATGAATTGAAAAATTTTTCATTATTTCGAGTTGTAATAAAAAGTTATTTTATTTTAGTTGATTAATTTTTGGTTAGTAGGGCAGTAATTTACATTATCTGTTATTAAAAATTATGATTGTCTCTGCAGATGTTGAGGCTACAACCGTATGTTGACAGCAATAAAAAAAATGACAAGCAAATAATACGGAAATATTTTCTATAAATTTATAAGAAATTATCTCAAAAATTTAAACATTACCATCATAAATTATTTATTTCATATCTTTTTATTTATTAAATATAAAATTTGTAATAAAAATATTACAAAAAACATATATTTCATCTAAAGATGCTTAAAGAATTTTAATATTTTTATTTTTACATTATTGACACGATAAATTTTTGTTTGTTAACCTCACATTACATAATTAAAACTTGATTTTAACCAAAAATATCCAATTAAGTAGAAAAAAAAATTAACAGAAAAATAAGAAAATTAAACATGAAAAATATATTAACATATTACAGTTATCGATTTTTATTTCTCATTAATTTTTTTAAAAAGACATTACATAATATTTAATTTATTTTTAAAAATAGACATTTATTACAGGAAAGTATCCTACTAATAACGATTTTTCTTACCTTGTATCGGGTGACATTCTATACAACAAATCCAGAAAATAATACTGCTAAGAACAAAAACTGTTCTATAAGCCATAACTTTCCTTGATTCTGTTTTCCTTTGTTTTCCCACTTTTTCTTTTATATATAGTTATCTAGTTTCTGAAAATTAAAATTATATGAATTTAAAAAAATAAATTAATTTGAAAACAATCAATATATATACTGTATTACATTATAATTAATATTAATATATGTATACATGAAAGTAAGCATTAGATTATCATATCTATGCCTTTTCTATAATGTAAAATCCTTAAGTTCATTATTTTTAAAGTTTTGACAAGTATAATGAGCAACTGGTAAGCGATATATTACAAGGATCTAGAAAAAAAAGCATTCAAAGGATGTATTTATTATAATGTAAATATGATATATAATTTTTAAATGTAAACTGATACTGCATTTTTTTTTTTAATTATTTTATAACGTTTTTCCTGCTAAGCTATTTAGATGAGTTGATACAGAAATGAAAGATTAGCAAATAAGGAAAGCCATTATAATTCTTTACAGTAGTCATTAAAATATATTTTAATCATAAAATGAATATTAAGAAAAATATATTTAAGAGTATAATGTAGATTTTAGAATATCTGTAAAAATAAAATTTGATTCATCCTTGAAGAATATTTCATTAATCAATTTTTATGTATTGATTGAATCTTTCATATTTCTATTTATTAATTTTTACATAAGCTATTAAATATTAACAGATTTCACTTAACAAATCCTACATATTTGATTTTCTACAATTTTCTCTTTTGTACACATTTACTATGTAAGTCAAGTAATATTAAAATCCAGAAACTCTTACTTTTATGTAAACATAAAATAATTGGTTTATTTGAATATTTTTTGATTAAGTATCTTCATTCAATGAAGATACTTAATTCAAAATTATTTAACTAAATTATTAAATTATTAATATATTTTAATTAAATATATATTTCACTTACTTGTTAAATATATTTTAATTATATACATTGATATATTTTAAAAGTAAACTTATCATAAAAATAACTTATCAACTTTGTCCAGAAAACATTTCTACCATTATATTTAATTTGATAATTATGCTCTCATTTCATAGTTTTGACAAGCATAGTTTTACTCATTCACTAGTAAAAATCCAGTCAATGAACTTGCTAGAATAAAAGAAGCAATGGTAAATAATGGTTTTTCAAATTCCAAATTTCAATATTTAAATGATAAGATTAGGGAGTTGTTGTTATTTCCAAGCTACTACTTAAAAGAGTTCTCTAGGATTGGAGTGCAAGTACAGTGTAGAACCATAAATAACTCCAGTAAATGCTAAATCACAGATGGAAGGACTAATGTTTTTGAATTGGAATGCTCATAGAAATTTGATATAAATGAGTTTTGAACATATTTATTTTTTGAATGTACCTTTAAATTTAAATTTGGTGTGAGGCATCAATATCACAAAATTAATCAATAACATGTGCATAAATGGCAACAAAATGATAAATAAAATACTAATAATATTTTCATGGAATATTTTGTGCTGGGTTACAGTTTCTGAAATAATGACTGTCATACATAAGATAAACATTTCTCATCTTTGAAGTTAATACTCTTTCCTTTCATTTATCTTTAAAAGTCAAACTGATTTTCATCAGTAAGAAAACATTAGGATTAATCTGTTTATCAAATACTACTACTTAATGAAGTCTAAAGAAAATTTAGTTTTTCTGGTTAACAAAATTAATATTTATACAGCTAATTTTTCTTTATTACATACTGTAGAACAAAATTACTCAGATGTTGTGCAGAGGAATCGGTCTCATTTCAGTTCACATTCTGCTGACATTTAAATTAATCTAATCATAAGGTAAAGTGACTTGTCAACTTATTTTAAACAGAACTGTCAAATTTAGCCATTGAAAATTCTAATAAAAACTTTTCTTTGTATTTAATTATAAATAATTATAACATGAAGTTCAGTGGACTTATGACATTTAAAAGTTTTTCATATAGCACAGGTGGTTTGAAAATAATTTATTATTATATTATAAATAAATAAATCATCTTTGTAAAAATTTCTATANAGTACAAAAGTTGTAAATCTCTACGATGGAATTTTTATTAAAAAATAAAGAAGTATCATGAATCCATTCGACCAATTATTGGAAGTTAAATAGCTGTTATTGAAAGATTAATTTCAGGCCACATAAATTCATTACATGGGCCGGATCTGGCCCATGGGCCGTATGTTGGCCATGCCTGGCCTACCGGCATAAATAAATAAAAACCAAAAATATATTTTTTTAGAATTCTTTCTTTCAAAATTAGGAGAAACATTCAGAGTTATCCATTGTAATATATGATTACATATTTAAGAATTTTGAATAAGGTAAATTTTAACACATTTTCTTAAGTATATTTTGTTTATTATTTTAATTTTTATTGCATTTTAATTATTCATAATTAATTATATTAATTGTAAGCTACATGATAATATAATTTTTCAAATTTATACAAGTAAAATATATAAATTATTTTAAATCATTGGGCTGCAATTTTAAAAAGTTATGTCATCCGTCAGTCTGTCCTTCCTTAATCTCGAAAACAGTGTTAGATAGATGAAAATTGAGACCAGGTAGCATGACTGTTGTTATCAGGAAAAGTATGATGTACAGAGGCAAGACACTACAAATTTAATATAGAGAACATACATTTTAAATTGAATAAATTAAGAATATGATTAAAACTTGCAGCCCGGTATTGTGACAATGTCACAATAAATAACTGCGCGATAAAATCCATCTTAAAAAACAAAGCATTGATATATATATCTCACTAACCTTATGAAGCTTTGCAAAAGTTTTAAATTATGTACCATGAACATTTTTGATCCACCTTAGGACCTTCTTCAGTTGGAATTCTATTAGAGAAAACCTTTTTTGGTGCATTTCCATTCTATTTCCGTTTTCGATATGTTCTAATTTTCTTTTAAATTTAAACCTATAACAATGTGCTCCTGCATTGGCAATTATAATGCTGAGTCATACATAGCCTGCCACACCGTCGAGAGTAGTTTTTCATCCTTAAAACTAATTGAAAAGCCTTAGAATTCTGCTTTAAAGATTTCTAATGCCTCCAACTTCCTAGGCTGGTGTATCTGCTGAATTTGCCAGATCATGGTCAACTAATATAATTCGGGTGTAATGTTGTTTTCACTGGCATATATAGCTAAGGCAGTACTGCTTTTCTTCTTCTAAATATCGGTTTTATGCTCATGGAGGTGTTGTCTGAGCGATTCCTAACACTTCCGTGAGCATAAAACCAATATCAAAAACGTTTGTCGTAAGTTAAAACTTTTGCAAAGCTTCATAAGGTTAGTGAGATATAAATAATTGCGCGTTCAATATTACATTGTTATAATTGATTATTCACTGAAATTATACAAATTTTGTTTTTTCTGATCAATAGAAACTACATTTAACTAATTTTTTTTTAATAAAATTAATTCTTTTAAATAGAATTAAAATGTGAATGCAATTTATACTAGATTAGATATTTAACTAAATATATATTCATAAAAATACATAATAAATGTTTCAACTGACCTTTAAGTTACGATTAGAACAACAAACACAAAAACCTAATATGGCAACAACAGATATTAGGAAACATACAGATAACAACGATGGTATTACAGCATGGCCTGTTAAATCATCAAACGGCAAACTTGTATCTAAAATTGAAAATATTTAAATTTTACTACAGATATCAATAGAAGTTCATTAGAAACATTATAAAATATTGGTAAAATCTTATTTATAGTAAAAATTAATTGAAAATATTATATAAAAAAGAAATGCATTTCAGGCTGTTCAATCATTATACATATCGAGGATATATATAATAAGAACCAAAGAGGGGCAAATGACCCGAAATGCATTTTCTTTTTATATAATAAAGTGTATGTAACCAATCAACAGTGTTCCTGAAATTATTATTTAATAATAATAAAAATAAGAGAAAAAATTTTTAAATATATAAAAGAGACTAAAATGGCTTCTTATTTTTGGTTAATAAAAATCAATGAGAGACCATTAACAATTTTTATCACATCTTTTTTTATTATATCTGTCTTTAAAAAAACAAGACCACTTAATCAACTTCTAAAATTATCTTTTATTGCAATGCATTCAGATGGAAGACCAAATCCCTATTCAGGCAACTACACTTTTTTCTTTTTTTTTTCCACAATAGAGAAAACCAATCCTTGAGCAACTTTCATACAATAACCAACAATACAACTTAGAAGTCAAGAATGGTCTCTCATTGATTTTTATTAACCAAAAATAAGAATAGTATACATCCATTTCCATAATAATTATTCTATAATGTTCTCATTTTTTGTCTTGTCCAACCACCAGAACAGCAGTCTTCCATTGCAGAGACAATCTTTGCAATGGACAACTACTGTTCCTGGTGAATGGACATGATGAAAAATGAAAACATTTTGGTCTCTTCTGTGTTTTTCAATGCACTAAAATGATCAGCCGAGTTTTTTAAAGAAAAAGAATGTTACAATGGTTTTTAAAGCCATTAACTTTTGAATAAGTTTAATCATTCTTGCTACATTTATTACATAAAAATCTTTATATAAACACAACAACACTTAAACAATTTATAAATTCCATCTTTTACTATTAACATTAACTAATATTTAACAAGTTCAAGAATTCAATTTATACAGTAAAACCTATAGATGTTCTAATTGCCATTTAAACTTAATTATGTAAGAATTTTTATAACAATCTCCAACAAAATAAAATAATTTGATTAAGTGACTAATCAAGTTATTTGATTTCTTAAGTGAGAAACTAAATTCAAATTTATTTTTAGTCACATTCCTACTCAATTTTAATTACTTTAAGAAGTTTGTTTAATTTACAATGATAAACTATATTCTCGGTTCATTACTAAAAACTTCCATCAAAACATCTGCTTCTGAACAACGTCAACAATTTCTAAGCAGGATACTCAATCTTCTAATTAAAATAATCTCGGATTCAATTAAAATAATAATTGTAATCATATTTTTGAATAACAAAAATGTTAAATGCAATGATTAAACATCAGATTTTTATGCAAGTTTTTAATCCAAAACGTGCATATCTGGCAATAAAAAAGAATTCACAATAAAAACTTTTGTTTTTATATCTTAATTTACATTTATAATTTAAACCAACAATTTCTGAATTTTTGTTCACAGTTTTCATCTACAAAATCCACACGACAAGCCAGCATCTTCTGCAAGTTTTAGTTATTAGTCTGTGCCATTGATCTTCTGACATACCCTTTTTGAAGCTAAATGAATGCCCCATGTTACATGTAGTGATTGAAACATGTTTGAGCACTGCTAGATTTACAGGTGTTAACTCTCTTAGCAAATCAGAATCAGCTAGAGTTGCTTCTCCCAATAAACGGCATGCTACAGTATGCGTGATTTCGGTATCCTTCATACAAAACACTGAAATAAATTCCATAATAAGTATTTTTTCCTAGCCATTTGTCAGTTTTTTTCTCAAACTTTAATTTGCTGTAAAATCTCAAATATGTCAAAATTTGCCCAATTATTTAAAATACGCAAAATATGATCAAACTTTAAATATAATGCAAAAATATTCCTCTAAAATTTTGAGTAATGGCTCCCTGGCATCGTGGAATATATTTTTGATCCTCCCACTTCATAAAGATTTGCAAAAATGAAATGCAAAATATGCAAAACTGGTGCTTAATAATGATGGTAATATTGTAAAAACTATTTGTTACTTCCCATAATATTTTTAGAAATATATACTCAATAATTAAATAGATATAGAAGAGAAGTAACATTTAATAAGTAATATCAATTCTCCAATATACAGGGTATAACAAATAACATGATAATATTTTAGGGATAGATTCTAGTGTCAAAAATAATATTAAAATTCTCTGTAGAATAAATATTTTTCAAAATCTGCTTCATTCTTGAGATGTGGCCTGTTAAAAAATAAATAAATAAAATCAAAAACCAATTTTGGATCTCCCATCAATGCTATTTGCTAATGAACTGACAATGCTGTTTGTTTTTCACATCTTTGTTACCAGCACATACTAACTGAAGCTTTATTTTAAATGTTGAAATTTTGTTTGAATACATGAAAACTGAATTTGTTGTAATACAAGTATTGAGTTTCAATTATTTTTATAAGATGTAAATGTCCACATCTGAAAACATTTTGAGCAATTCTTGTAAAAGATTCTATTTAATTTTGTAAAAAATAATATGTTATTCAAAGTACATTTAAACAGAAAAAATTTCCAACTATTTTTTTAGATGGATATTGCAAAATATTAAAATGGATAAAGCTTTATTTATATTTATTACAGTTGGGCATAATTAGGCAAAATTTATTTATCTCAATCCAAGGATATAAGCTTAAAAAATACAGAATTACTTTAAAAAGGTGACAATGTTAGTGTTAAAACTTTGGCAAGAAATTTGAAAAGTACCTTTTACGACAGAACAGATCTCAAAAATAAAGTTGATTTTGAAAAACGCTTATAGAGGATTTTAATCTTTTTATGTATTAAACACACATTATAGTGGATGAAAACTATAAATATAACACTGTCTTTTAACCTAAAGACAGTTACTCAAGACAATTCAAAACATTTGTTTTCTCTTTCATATTTTTGATCTACAAGCTGAATTTTTGGTTTTGTGAATGATATGTAAACTTATTTTTGACCCCTCAAATATTGACACACAGTTTTGTTAAACCCTGTAAAAAACCCACTAATGTCTTAATCATAAAGAGAAAGGATAATTATCCTTTTAGGAAAACCATAATTCATAATTATTCATAAATTCAGTATTTCATTTCTCCCTCTTCCTTTGAAGAGTGCATTATTGCTTTTTATTAATGATCTAAATATTGCTAGCTTGTGTTATTGTGTCATCCAACCTCCAGTGTATGAATAAATCTAGAAGCAGTGCTTATTCAAGAATGTAAAAAAGGCTTTCCTCTAAGAATATTGGAACTAATTTATATTAATTGCTTGTCAAAGTATATTAATATCATTAACAGTAGAGATGCAACAGTGCTTCATAATAGCTGGAAAATAACACTGATCAAGTTGAACTTTGAAAAACTTGTTAATAGAATCAAACAGGAAACAAAATAAGCAGCAAAGAACAAGTCTAAGAGCCTTAATAATCTACATTAATTATTCAATTTTAATTTATATTGTATTTATGTTACATTTTTATTTTGTTTTCAATTCATGTAGTTTACATCATATTTTAAATTTAAGAACTTTTTTTGTCATATCAGATTTGAAGATTATCTTAGAAAATAATTTAAATATTTTGTTCTGCATTGAAAATTTCTAAAAGGAATTTCAAACATTTCTATTCCATTATTCCTTAATGAACTCTGAAAAGTTTGTCGTTTTTGAAACTATAGATGACTTGAAGCTAAAAATATTTTTTCAGTGAATTAAAGAGTTTGGTTTCCTTACAAAGCAGTTTTAAAAATATTTATTTGAACATCAAAAATTATTTTAAAAACAAAAATCTTGAAAATTTAATAAAGAAAACAAAAAACTATATAACAACTTATAACCATTTAAAAAATATATAAATATTCCTCTTTGATTTAATGTTTCTAAACCTTAAGACATAGTTAACAATTAAAAAAAAATGCTTCTTTTTCTGTCCTTATTCTTTTGTAAATGCCATTCATTAGTTTCTGACCTTTTAATAACTCTTAAAGTAACAAAAATCTTGAACCAAGTCCCAATGATGACATTCCAGAAAGAGTTCACTGTACAGTACTGCATTATATCACATTGATTTGTATTTAAGCATTATGTATTTTTAGAAACTAAAACTTTTTCCTTTTGGAAAAAAATATTGCTAGATTCACCAAATTTTGTGATATTTTTGAAGCTACTTTGAAGTTATTTTTACTTAGAAGCTAGTTAACTTAATTGATAATCTCTCGTGAACTGAAGAATAGTATGTCTGATCGATAATAAAATAAAAATAGTAAGTCAATAATTTTTTCTGTAATAGAAAAACTAACAATTTAGCTGAATTCTAAAATTGAATAATTGTTCAGTTTGAGAATTTGTCTTTAGTTGTACTTTACAAATTTATCAGAACTTTGTTGTTAGAAAACAGAAAGAAGCTTAATGTCTTTTTATTTTTCTTTCTTAAATTATCAAAAGAAAACAGAAACTCAAATAAAATGATGATTTAACATCTCTTATTTAATTTCTGATTAATTTAATTTAATTTATGATAATAAATTATCAAAAATAATTCTCATATAACTTTGAATTTAAGATGCACTTTTTCAAGTTTCCAAAATTAGGATGCATCTTAAGGCAGTTCCACACATTTAGTATTCATTGAATTCCGAGCAAATATTTGGCCAATAATGAATAGTGTGGATGATTTACTGTAATATTTGGTATTTGCCATTTCTCACTCATTATTGGTATGTTGTGCTAAATCAAAGGAGACAAACAGACAATTATTTAGCAATTAACAAATACTGAATGTGTGGAGCCAGCTTTAAATTCAGGATATTCTTTGTGTGCTCTTCAAATGTCTTTGTAATTAAATATTTTAAACTATAGAATAAGCAGAAAATATATCTTTATTATATTTTATTTTAAATACTTCATTAATATTTTTACTCTTTAATAAATTCATTTAAATACTACATTTACTTTTAAATCAACTTATTTGTGCATTTGAAGAAACACAGTGATAATAGATTTAAACATCATATACAATGAATAATGTAAAAATTGTTCAACAAATGATCATAAATATCTTAAAAAAAAATTTTGAAACATTTACTTTTAAAATAAATTTCAAAATTTGTAAATATAAAATGCCTGCACTTTTTTATTGTTTATTATATATCTGAAATTGCATTAAAACTTAAAACTCACATTACACAGTATGATAAAATATATATACACTAATTTGTATACAATAAGGATGAAAAAAGAATCATCAAATAATGAAATATATTATATATTATTAATATCAAACATTATCTCCACAATAATCATGTAATATTTACAGAGATATTGAATAATACAGAAAAATATTGATGGAAAAAATAAATGTTTTATTATATAGATCAGTGGTTTTCAACCTTTCTGATGCTATGGAACACTATTTGAATACTTTTTATTACACAGAACATTAGCATCAATATATTCAAAAGTCAATAAACAATTTTGTGTTTACTATTCTCACGAAACAATGAAGCAATGAACTAATAAATTTTATTGTGCTGAATAAAATAGTAAACATGAAATTGTCTCTGAATAAAGTAATATGTTGTAGTACATTGGAAAAAATTTTCAATTAAAATTTTAATATCTTATTTTTGTTTTCATGGAACACGGGTTGATAACCACTGATGTATACAAATTTTCAAGCAAATTACTCAATTTTTGTTTATTGTTTATCTTATGTTAATTTTAAATTTCTTCTTCTTCTAAAATAAAAATATTTTATATTTTTATTGTTTACACTATTAAAAAAATGAACCATTAAATATACATTCCATTTATTAACTAACTTTTTTGCAAGATCCAAATTATAATTTTTTAAAGTAAATTGATGTCATTCCTAACAATTATCTTCATGTTAAAATAATCAATATAATTTCATAAGATGTAATATTTTTACAAAAAAAAATTAATTGAACATAAAAAAAAAATCACATTTCAAAACTTAATTAAGTTTTAGTGTGAAAATTAATGTAAAAAAACCACATATGAATGAATTGAAAAATTTTTCATTATTTCGAGTTGTAATAAAAAGTTATTTTATTTTAGTTGATTAATTTTTGGTTAGTAGGGCAGTAATTTACATTATCTGTTATTAAAAATTATGATTGTCTCTGCAGATGTTGAGGCTACAACCGTATGTTGACAGCAATAAAAAAAATGACAAGCAAATAATACGGAAATATTTTCTATAAATTTATAAGAAATTATCTCAAAAATTTAAACATTACCATCATAAATTATTTATTTCATATCTTTTTATTTATTAAATATAAAATTTGTAATAAAAATATTACAAAAAACATATATTTCATCTAAAGATGCTTAAAGAATTTTAATATTTTTATTTTTACATTATTGACACGATAAATTTTTGTTTGTTAACCTCACATTACATAATTAAAACTTGATTTTAACCAAAAATATCCAATTAAGTAGAAAAAAAAATTAACAGAAAAATAAGAAAATTAAACATGAAAAATATATTAACATATTACAGTTATCGATTTTTATTTCTCATTAATTTTTTTAAAAAGACATTACATAATATTTAATTTATTTTTAAAAATAGACATTTATTACAGGAAAGTATCCTACTAATAACGATTTTTCTTACCTTGTATCGGGTGACATTCTATACAACAAATCCAGAAAATAATACTGCTAAGAACAAAAACTGTTCTATAAGCCATAACTTTCCTTGATTCTGTTTTCCTTTGTTTTCCCACTTTTTCTTTTATATATAGTTATCTAGTTTCTGAAAATTAAAATTATATGAATTTAAAAAATAAATTAATTTGAAAACAATCAATATATATACTGTATTACATTATAATTAATATTAATATATGTATACATGAAAGTAAGCATTAGATTATCATATCTATGCCTTTTCTATAATGTAAAATCCTTAAGTTCATTATTTTTAAAGTTTTGACAAGTATAATGAGCAACTGGTAAGCGATATATTACAAGGATCTAGAAAAAAAAGCATTCAAAGGATGTATTTATTATAATGTAAATATGATATATAATTTTTAAATGTAAACTGATACTGCATTTTTTTTTTAAATTATTTTATAACGTTTTTCCTGCTAAGCTATTTAGATGAGTTGATACAGAAATGAAAGATTAGCAAATAAGGAAAGCCATTATAATTCTTTACAGTAGTCATTAAAATATATTTTAATCATAAAATGAATATTAAGAAAAATATATTTAAGAGTATAATGTAGATTTTAGAATATCTGTAAAATTAAAATTTGATTCATCCTTGAAGAATATTTCATTAATCAATTTTTATGTATTGATTGAATCTTTCATATTTCTATTTATTAATTTTTACATAAGCTATTAAATATTAACAGATTTCACTTAACAAATCCTACATATTTGATTTTCTACAATTTTCTCTTTTGTACACATTTACTATGTAAGTCAAGTAATATTAAAATCCAGAAACTCTTACTTTTATGTAAACATAAAATAATTGGTTTATTTGAATATTTTTTGATTAAGTATCTTCATTCAATGAAGATACTTAATTCAAAATTATTTAACTAAATTATTAAATTATTAATATATTTTAATTAAATATATATTTCACTTACTTGTTAAATATATTTTAATTATATACATTGATATATTTTAAAAGTAAACTTATCATAAAAATAACTTATCAACTTTGTCCAGAAAACATTTCTACCATTATATTTAATTTGATAATTATGCTCTCATTTCATAGTTTTGACAAGCATAGTTTTACTCATTCACTAGTAAAAATCCAGTCAATGAACTTGCTAGAATAAAAGAAGCAATGGTAAATAATGGTTTTTCAAATTCCAAATTTCAATATTTAAATGATAAGATTAGGGAGTTGTTGTTATTTCCAAGCTACTACTTAAAAGAGTTCTCTAGGATTGGAGTGCAAGTACAGTGCAGAACCATAAATAACTCCAGTAAATGCTAAATCACAGATGGAAGGACTAATGTTTTTGAATTGGAATGCTCATAGAAATTTGATATAAATGAGTTTTGAACATATTTATTTTTTGAATGTACCTTTAAATTTAAATTTGGTGTGAGGCATCAATATCACAAAATTAATCAATAACATGTGCATAAATGGCAACAAAATGATAAATAAAATACTAATAATATTTTCATGGAATATTTTGTGCTGGGTTACAGTTTCTGAAATAATGACTGTCATACATAAGATAAACATTTCTCATCTTTGAAGTTAATACTCTTTCCTTTCATTTATCTTTAAAAGTCAAACTGATTTTCATCAGTAAGAAAACATTAGGATTAATCTGTTTATCAAATACTACTACTTAATGAAGTCTAAAGAAAATTTAGTTTTTCAGGTTAACAAAATTAATATTTATACAGCTAATTTTTCTTTATTACATACTGTAGAACAAAATTACTCAGATGTTGTGCAGAGGAATCGGTCTCATTTCAGTTCACATTCTGCTGACATTTAAATTAATCTAATCATAAGGTAAAGTGACTTGTCAACTTATTTTAAACAGAACTGTCAAATTTAGCCATTGAAAATTCTAATAAAAACTTTTCTTTGTATTTAATTATAAATAATTATAACATGAAGTTCAGTGGACTTATGACATTTAAAAGTTTTTCATATAGCACAGGTGGTTTGAAAATAATTTATTATTATATTATAAATAAATAAATCATCTTTGTAAAAATTTCTATAGATATGTTTATAAAATTATATTTTTTTATGATTTCTAGCAGCTTAAAGATTCTCTAAAATTTTGTTTATATTACAATGATTTATATAAACACTAAACTTTAAAATATTAAAAGGCAAGGCTGTTTTAAGCACTTTGAGATTCCTAGACCAATTTCTTTAAGCATTATATAAATACCAATCTATACTAATATTATAAAGAGGTAATGTATGTATGTACTGTATGTATGTATGTATGTATGTAAATTTGTTTGCAGCAGGTAATCTCCGAAACTACTCATCCGATTTCAAAAATTCTTTCACCAATATTTAGAATGGAACCTCAGGGTGGACATAGGCTGTATATTATTCCG
>NW_019384318.1:539219-604940 GCF_000671375.1 Centruroides sculpturatus
AATTCTATCATTTTAAAACTTCTAAACCTTTTTTTTTTTTTTGTTCATTCAGTGCTGGAATTAGCATTTAGATTTTAATTGTTATGTTTAGTATATAGTTCTAGTTTACTTGTGCTAGTTTTTTGTCTGAAATATAACCAATAAATCAAATTTTTGGGACTATTTTTAGACTATAAGATTTCTAATTAATCAAACAAATCTGGACTAGAGAGAAACATGTAGGCCATCATCTTATAATAATAATTATAATTTAATTAATTTCTAATTATTGTTGTTGTTATTATTAAGAAATGACTGACTAACCTTCTCACTTGAGTCTTGTAGTCTAGATTGGGCATATTGATTTTATATAGTGAACTCAATATAGTGATCATTTGATACAATGAATAATTTAACTTAGTTCTCTAAGTGTTTACATCAACAGTCTGCTATACATTTTAGGTTTGATTCATCTGCATGTATAAAATATAAACTTCACTTGAGCTAAGCCAAGACTAACACCAAAAACTATAGAGGTTAGCATAAAATATTACATTATTTGTTAAAACAATCTACTGTATTTCAGCATATATAAGAGTACTTTGGATATAAGAGAATATTCTTAGAGGGAAAAAATTGGCACTATATTCCAGAACGTACCTTAAAAAACTGAATATTAAAAAACTTTTAAAGTAACAAAACAATTTTTTTATTTTTATTTTTAATAATGTTTACTGCAGAGATGTCACTGAATAGTTACTGTATATGTAGTGCTCTTGTAATCCAAAACAAAATGGCACACGAAAGAGTATGCTCTTATAAATAAAACAAGACATTTATCTCAAAAAATGCAAAAGCCATTTTTACAAATAAGAGCATACACCTATTTGCATAGAAATATGGGAAATAGAACACACTACATAAATACTCCCAAACCAAATTCTTGTTTTTCATACTGTGTTGAAAAATTTCAAAAACAATCCTAATAACCATATAAAATAATTCTAAAACTGTAAATTTTTGTGATAACCAAACCAGTTATTTAAATTCTACCAAATATAAACATGAATATGAAATATGAATATGATATTACCAAAAATTTTCTTTATTTTATATCTAAGTTTATGCTTGTATCTAGAACTAAAGTTTTAAATTTATGTTCTATCTGTAATAATGATTATATAAGTAATCAAAAATGTTTGTTTTGTTAAAAACTCCTATTAAAAGGTATGATTTACTTAATATTTCTGGAAACTTTGATATATCACCATATCTTTTCTAGAAAATCCACTGTTAGGAACCAAGATCATATGATTATTTCTGCATTTTAAGTTAAGAAAAAGTTTCCAACATTGAAATACAGAGAAGTAAATAGCAGACTATATTATATCAACAATTGAAAATTATTATACATTTATTTTCTTAATAAAATGTAAATGAAGATGCTAAAAACCAGCAATTCCTGACTAGGGTATGCACTTGATGATTTAAGGGTGTTCGAAATTAATAATGGTGGATCTACTATAAGAATATTCAGATTCTGCATTGACGCCTTTGGTGACATCACAGCATTTGATGCTTAGTGTTAAATAACAATATAATCATATTTTTATTACATTTATCTGTGTTCATCCTCTAACACTTTTTGATTTAAAAATCCTTTTAAATCAAAAATTACTATATACAAAAACGTTCATATTTTATTAAATGAAACAACTGAATTATCTCTGTATATACACTATATGTATTGTGTGTGTGCACAAGAATGCATGTGTGTGTGCACAAGAATGCATGTATGTGTGTGCAAATGCATGTGAAGTGATCAGTTTATTTCCAAATCAATAACCTATGTACAGTACAATTCATTGCTACATATAATATAAAATAATATTTAATGATTTTAATTTATGTCAACATACTAAAAAACTAATTTTCAGAATTAGAACAAATAAATAAGTTAAATAAATTATTCAATGCTAACTAAATAAAACTATAATTTCCCTGTACATCAAACTATACATTATAATTACTAGATGTGTTTAGTATATTTTATATTTACAGAAAAGTAATCAATTTGAAACAAGTTTAGAATTTATTCCATATTTCAGGGATAAATTTTAATAAATTAAAAATTATCTAAAAATATATTGACAATTTTCATCTTGAATATAGCAAAATCATTTTAAAAATTTAAAGTATTTTAGTAACCATTTTTTATTTAAAAAACATTAAGTCATTAAAAAATACCCTTACTTAAAAAAATCTTAATAAAACAGAAACAAGAAAAAAAAATTGTAGAAAACTTTAAAANACCCAAAAAATGATAATTTGCAAAAAATCGGCAGGTCAAATTTGACATAATTCCAATACTTTCCCTTGTTATGTATACATAACAGCTGGAAAAGTAAAAGCAGTAAATTATATATATTCTGTAAAGTATGAATTCTTTAAATTACAGACCCTTTTTTTTTTGTTAAATACTACACAATAGTATCTTAACAGCAATCTTCAAAAATATTTAGAAGTATCATATTGTCCCTAATAGAAGTCCATCCCAATCTTTTCCTATTTCTTCAGTTAAAACTGTGCTAATAGAGACCCTCTTCCCCATTGCCATATTTTTTTTTTTTAAACTGGAATTTAAATATATAATAAAAAGCAGTACAACATTCTAATGAAATTTGAGATTTTTCCTAATTGCTTCCACAAATTTTTCACTAGTTTAAATGTATTTTACAGCTATTTATAACCATAGTAACAGTGGAGACTGAATTTGCATAATTTTTCCATAAAAAAAGTTAATAGTATCACAGTCCAATGTTTTTACCAATCTGTATTACAGCATCATATATACTGTATATGCAATTGTAGATGGAGATCATTATGATAAAAAAAAAGAACTTTTAAAAAGTATATTTCATACTTCATTTTTATCATATATATGGGCCTATTATGGTAGCACTTGTTTTGGAAAATGTTTACACCAAATGGGCTTCTAAAAGCAGCAATTTGGTATATCCTCCAAGATCTAACTTCAGCATAAATCTAATATTAGAATATCTTATTAAAATTAAACTTAATATTTAATTATATAAGGCTTAATTTAATTAATCTTATTTCTATATGTAATAATTTATTTTTATTTTTTTACATCTAATTGTTTATTTGTAAAAACAAACATGAAAATTCTTGAAATTCATTTAAATTATTGGCTTAATTACACTTTAAGAACAGTTTATACTCTACTATTTAAATTTTTTTTATAAAAAATGTTTTATAAACATAGTCTATCCCAAAATTTTCTTCACTGATTTTAATTACCACAAAAGACTGATGTCATCTATTGATTAACATTCAGAGGTAGTGAGCTATTATCAACACAACATATTGCTATCCAGCAATGAGTTTACTATATTAAGCATAAAAATGCTCAAAACATACATTAATTTTACAGATGCGGATAATTTATCCATGATGTGGAAATGTAACATTTATTATTTTACAAAGGGTTTACCTCATTTCATACTGTTTATGTCTTATTTATGTTAAAACTTTTAAATTTTGTATTTTGATCTTTTAAAAGTTGGTTACATATTCCATACATCTAATTGAGGAAGATCTCATTTAGGTCAGTTAGGAAATGTTTTTAATATGTTAAACTCATTGCTGGATAACAATAAAGTATTAATATGTTTACAGTATCTCATGGTCTCACATCCAGTTTGGTTTATGGATGTACATTTTGAGGTAGCAGGATAATTTTTTAATAGTTATATTTATTTTACATATGTTATTTGCCTTTAGTTTATTTACATTATCCTGATTTTGGATTACTTTGTTAAATCTCAATATCTACTTTATCAATTCCCAATTTATTAGCTAATTTTCAATAATGATATTGTTATATTCCACAAAAAAAATTTAAATTCAAAACACTAATTTTCATAAATAAACATTCATTATTACATATTATTTTTGAATGCAAAGGCAAAAATTTTATGCATTTGTAAAATTCTGTATCAGTAAATTAAAATGTACTAACATGTATAAAAACATAATTACAGTATAAAGCTGAGAACAAGTGCTTAAGTGTGCTTGTCAGTCATAAGATCTTAGAACTGTTGCATTGAAGTTATCAGAGTGTTATTTAAGAATTCTCTATCTTCTGTTGCACACTTTTTCCTATTAATCAGGTTAAGGCTAATTGTAGTTTGTTGAACTTTGTATTTTTGTAAAATTTAATGATTGCAATTTTTGTCATTACTAAGTGTAAAAGTGCAGTATTGGCAAATAGCCAGTTCTGAGTTTTTAATTTTTAAGAACTCCAATGCAAGGATTTTCATTGTACAAATAAAATTTTAACTGCAGATTTTGTAACTTTTCTAATAATCCTATACAAGTCATCTATTTGAAAAGTTAAATTATAAAACTAAACTTGTCTATGTAATTTTATTTTCCTTACTATCAATTTAAAAAAATTACTGATGCATAGTTCTTCCTGAAGAAATAGCCAAGTAATAAGTTATACTGTAATTTACTTTTATTTTATAGCTTACTAATTAAGTTAAAATCAATATACATTATACTGAAGTAGCAGATATTTGCATGCCATTCTGTATGTAACTAAATACATGAAGATTATTTTGGTATAATTTATAGTGTTAGTTCATATTCATGTAAAGAAAGTACCAGAAAGGAATCTGATGGTTTCAAGTGATAAAAATTTTTTTTTAAATTTTCAAGACACAAGGCACTTACAATTATTGTAATAACAACTAAATATAAATGTGTACCAAAATTTAATTAATCTATTATAAGATATATGTATTTTTATTTGATAAAAATATATACATGCATTAATAGTATGTTATTAGAGAGGTTGCGGCCGAAGTTCAAGTGTTAAACTTGTACGGCAAGCAGAAGTACACGTTTGATGTTTGAACTCCAAGTAAAACACATTGCGCCACATGTTCATGTCACGCACTGACTCATGGGATATTGTTGAAAAATGACGGAAACATTTAACAACAACGAATGTTACCAGCAAAGATAAATAAACAAATTAAACTATTTTAAAGTATTTATAGGATGTTTAATAACACTAAATAATTATTTTTAATTAGCGTCGTGTCTCCTACCGTATGATAGGATGATAGGACTATCTCATACTTTTGTTGAGGGAAGTAATGGCTTATGTAAATCCGAAAGCAGCTCAGGAAATTATTTTTAGAAAATTTACAAACATATTATGCTGTTGATTGTAGAAGATGCTATGAAAGAACAAACTTACTCCTGTAGAATTATGATAAGCTATTATGAACAGAAATAGATGTAAATTCTATACGTACTTCACATCACTTGCAAAAAAATTGAATAATTAAATAATTTTTGGATTAAAATCGTCTGTTTCTTTACAATATTATTCATAAATGCTTAAATAATCATTATTTTAATAAAATACTTCATAATTTTAACCCCAAACACAAAAAAAAAATAAAAAAATTTAAGCCGAACTTCTACTTGCTATGCTAGATGTAGTGAACACCATTATCAGCCTTCTAGAATTGCCAGATGGTGGTGCTCGACGTCCGACGTTCACCTTTTGGGCTGAAAACGTCGGCCGCAACCTCTCTATTGTCTACTTATCAAGAAAAATATAATTGATTACTTTGATAAAGTAAATCAAAATATATTTATATTTAATAATCAAACTACTGCAGAAAATCTTTGCAAACTGTCAAAACAAATAAATAACATTAAAACAAAATAGTAAGTAATTTTCTGTTTCCAACATTGAAAGCTTCAACAGTAAAGAAGAAAGTATTTTTATAAATTTTTGCAAGAAAAAAACAACTCAAACTTTCAACTGAATTTCAAAAAACAACTATTATACTTTAAAGTCAAGCAAAATTTATTCACAATACAAGTTATGAAAATGCTAGTCTGTACTCTAAATAAATTTTGCTGCACTTTAAAGCATGATAATGTTGTCTTTTTTTTGTCATTTTTGTGCAATATCTTTAAACATTATTTAATCAAACTATTAAATATTAAAGAAGCTGTTATAATCGTAGGTTTAAAAAGCTTGACATAAATTCCTTATAAAATGATCATGAAAGAATGTGATAATCAATTGAGACATAACATTTAGCTGCCTTTCTTACATGTAAAAACAGTAAAAATTTAAAATTCTATCAACTTATTTACATTTTAGATGTTAGTGTACTTTGAACAATCAAATCATTGATTTAAAAAACCTCACAATTAAATAATTAATTGTTTAAGAACAAATATAAAATTTAAATCACACTTTGTAAAAAATTCCTTGTAATACCTGTTTTGATTTATTATTAATTTAAAAACATTAAATTCAAATACTATACATCATAATTTATTTATAAATGAAAACACATTAAGAGATTTATATTGAATATTCAGTTTTTAGTAGATATTTGTAGTATTAAATGAAATAAATAATTAACATACTGCTACTCAATTACCACTATGATTAATTAAACTAAATTTTAATGGGTTCCCAAGAGATCTTAAATTTTGTGGATTATAAAAATTTCCTAAGCCATTGTTTTTTTAGCAATATATTAAACATTTTGTAATAATTTATTTAAAACACAGTGATATCTCATACTTTGGATGCTTCAGAGTTCAAACAAAAAAGTTGACAAAAATTTGCCTGAGTTCGAATGATGCTTCAAAGTTCATGATGAAAAACATGCCCAAAGCATAAATACAATCTTTTGTGTGTGTCCAAGTCATCTCTTGCTCTTTTGTTACGCTTTTATATTTTCAGTGCTTTTTTTTGCTTTATTTTTGGTGTGTTTAGTTATATATACATATATATACCAGGGGTGGGCATGCAAAAGTTCAGTGGGAACTGAAATGTAGGTTTTGCAAAATGCATGGGAGCCACAGTTCTGTACTTTTTTATTCTGTACCACAGTTCTGTACCGCGAGAATTTTTTTAATAAACATATTTTCACAAAATTGTGGAAATGAAATTGTAAAAATAATAATAAAAAGCAGAAATTAACATTTTCAGCAAGAGCTGCATGTAACTCAAAATGAGCCGCATTTGCCCATGTCTGATATATACTATATTGTGTTATTCATCAATTTTTAACTATTTCTTCCTGCAATTTTTCTTTGTTGGCAGCTTTTTGACACCTTGTACATTTTGTATCTTTTAGTTCAAAATTTGCCAAATGGAACCTTTTAAACCATATTTAGCATGTTCAAGGTTTAGGAGCATCTTCCCATACACATAACTTTTTTACTGTTTGTACAGCATTATATCCTTTCCAATATTCATAAAGCATTATATGCTTGATATGCCTTTTTATATGAAAAAATTACAATTTGGTTTTATTCAAACAAAATGTATAAAATAAAGTTTCTAAACAAAGAATAAATTCTCACATTATCTATAATGTGTTAAATTTCACAACTGTTATAATTAAATCACACAACTATGTTAAGACACCAAAGTCCACAGTGTGCAACCAATAAATGCAATTTTGGTTTTTTTTATACACCATTTACCTATTTTATTTATTGTTTTGGTGTTTTAACTTATTATTAGGACATTTAATTGTGTTATTTTTACCTTAAATTATGTTTATTTGCTGTTTTAAGTTTATTGAAATGGGTATTGTTCAGGGTCTAGGAATGGATTAATTTGCCTTCCATTATTTCTAATGGAAAAATTGCTTCGGACTATAAACAATTAGGAGTTCAAACAACCTCCTGGAATGAATTAAATTCAAAGTATGAGGCACCAGTGTAGTTTTAAATTTTAAAACATTAAAAAACATATTGTATGTTATTTCTAATACAATAAAATTTAAATTCAATAACTGTATTGCTAAATAAAAATGATGTTTGTTTCAAATAGGGAAAATAATTTATATAGAAAAACAGAAATCATAAATTAATTAATAAAAATTATTTTTCCTGTGAGATTATTATAATTCTTAAGTCTACACCAATCAACTAATCAACATTTTACCCTTAACAGGATTTTCTCATGTTTTTATGCTTTAAAATTGTTAGAAAAATTTTTTCTTCTTAATATAGTGATAAATAACTGCAATAGTTAATTCATACATTCCTAAACAATATCTGCCTGAAATAATTTAGATTACATTATTTGTAACATATGCAAATTGTATTCAAATTCTGTTCTGTGTTTTTGTTTTCCCAGATTTTTCTAAAATTTATTATTATTATTTTACTTTTCCACTCTGCAGACACTAAGAGTGCAAATTAATTAATTCATTCATTCATTCAATTATTTACTCTAAAATTTTAATACATAACAATTAAATGAATTTGACTCAAAACATTTATTAATTTACTTAATTAAAAGCATATTAAATAATTACAGTAATAATCATACATGTAATCTATTAGATTAATGATACTAAGCAATATTTTAACCAAATATTTTGATTTAAAATGAATATTGTATTTAAGAGGCTACAATCATATCTAACCTCCTGTGCTGATCATATATTATAAAATTTATTGAATTTTATATTATATATCTAATTTTAGAAGTTTTTTTAAGTATTTACTTTTCAAATATTCTTTTGATTTCAAGTTATTAAAGTCCAAAAATATTTTTTCTGCCTGTAAAATCAATTTTTATGACATTATATTTATTTATATAACTTAGATTTTCTACTTAAGAGCAAAAATAACATCTTTTTAGGGGGGAAATGAAGAAATTTGAAAAAGATAAGTACAAAATAAAATAAACAATTGAAATAAAGTTCAAGATAAATTATAATCTAACTTGAATGAAAAAAACATATATTTATATATTTTAAACTGTACTTCATTACTTACATTAACATTGAAGTCTATGCTGATAGACATCAGTCACTATCAATAAATTATAACGATGTCTGCAACAATTACAAAATATATCTGAGAGTTTTATAAGTGATTAAAAACTTTTCATTTAATTTATTAATTTTATTACTGAAATTAACTAATTAAATGAACAATGCCACAATTTCTTAATCATTCACAAGATAACTATTTCATCTACAATAGACTCCTGTATCTTGTCGCTTAATATTTATAGAGCATTTAATTTTTAACATTGTACCAGTAACTTAAATATTCTATAAATGTTAGATAAGAGAGCTATTTCTTCATTTTTAAAGGATTCTTACAATCTGAAAAAATTTTAATTTTAAACCAAAACTTTTAAAATTAGCATAAATATTTTTAAACATCAATTCAAACAGCAAATTCAGATTTTCTGATATGAAAAGAACATAAATCTATATAAAGGAAGTAAATGGCCCAGGAAATAATAAAATTTTTTTCAATAGTGGCAGTTAACATGTTAATTTATTATATTTAAAATCACATTAGGATATTTTAAGTGTAAGAAATTTTTTGGACTACACTTTAACTCGAACTTATTTATAATTTAACCTACTTGGATGTGTTAAGTTGGACTTGTAAGTTCTTGCATGTAGTGTCTAGTGCTTGTTGCTTGTGGCAAAATGATATCATCTTGACAAATCATCATATGTTACAGAGTTATGAGAGCAGAAGCTATAAATATATTAGTCTCTACAACACAATGTTAAGTTTATTGTTGCATTTTTGCACTTATATTGGTAGATATGAGTGCTAAACTTTTTTTGTTTGAACAGTTACTGATATGAAATGCTCCAACATCGCCAGGTCTACAACCTAACAACAAACATGTAAATCATTATACATCCATAGTATCATCATTATACAGGGTGAGTCAAAATTATGAGAACAATCATGGGTGAGTCAAAATTATGTGAACAATCATGGGTGAGTCAAAATTATGTGAACAATCATGGGTGAGTCAAAATTATGTGAACAATCTTAATTTTTAATTAAACATTATTAATGAAACATCTTAATTTTGTTTCATTTTCTACTCCAATTGGTTGCGATGGACCGTTGTTATGGCCTCCCCAATCTCCGGTGTTCTGGCACTAAATTGTACTGTTGAATGTTGGTTTGAGTGCATTAATCATGCCGGTGGTCAGGTTGAGACTGTGTATAATGCAAACTTTGAGTAAATGCTTTCTCTCAAATAGTGTTCACAAAATTTTGACTCACCCAAGATTGTTCACATAGTTTTGACTCACCCTGTATATATAACTAACAAAGCATGTGAAATGATATAATTCACATCTTAACAGTAAAAAGATAATGCTTGACTTACAGAAAAAAAAGTGATAGTCATTAACGCATAGCCTAGCCTACCTGTAGGCAGATATTTTAATTTCTATCAGAAAATGTTGCTTTGAGCCTATTGAAACCAACAGGAGGTTCGTTTGCAATATGATAAATGTATATACAATTTTGTTAGTCATTATTTATATAATAGTTTCATTTGCAAAAACAATTTAACCCTGCCATCATTTACATTTAACAAATTATATATATCTATTCTAAAATGTTTAATTCTGGAAGACTAAAACATCTACAGGACTTAGCTTTGGTGTATACCATAACTTCAACTTTCTTCCATTATCATTTTTCAGACTCATTCCAACCATCTCATTATGTTAATGCAGCTAGTAGTGTTTTATTAAGATATGTGTATCTCTATCCCACACATCTGATGGAACATGAACTAGAATTTGTTCTTAAAGCAGTCAAAAATGCAGGGCACACTATGGTCAAGTTCAGACACTTAATTCTGAAGTAGTGAAAGCTTTATTCCTGTTATCTACAATGGCAACAAAGAAGGATAGATTCCATTCTGGTAACTATCTCACATTTGAAACATACCCTTGCCCATATCTTCAAGAAGCCTACCAATCAGTGGTGTGCCGTCCATGGAAGCTGTGGAAACACCACTTCCGTTGTATCTTCTAAAATATAAATACATATTGTGTGATTATTTTTATATTTTAATGTACTTTGAATTAATTAAAATTAATATTTCATTATAACCGCATTATGTATCTTATTACAAATTTCTATACTACATGTGAAAAAAAGACAATAAGATTGCTATTGTATATTCAAATATAAATCTGTAAATGCATATTCCCAATGGAAGCGCTGTATTGTTAAATATGGGACAGCTTTCACAGTGAAAATATTTCAATCATGCAAAGCAGCCAGATTACTTGCATTCGCACATGCACTTTACAGAGCACCAACCTCATGCAATTTAGCTTGTGGATGCTACACACCAAAATATCATATAACACTTCCAATAATTCTATCCAGGCTAGGCACAGCTTCCCTATCATCAAATATCACCGCATGCCACTGCTACCAATCAAACCTCAACCTCCATTCCTTCATTATATAGACTGTTATGTAATGACAGAGATTTTTATTTCTCACAAGAAAGTTTAGGGTCTGCAAAATTCCTTTAAAATTAGGTTCTACAGTATTTGACTTGGTGTATATTGGAGCAACTTCTAGAATGTTCGCTAACACATTGGCCAAACAAGACAATATCTGTCATAATAGGTGCATTACGGATCTAGCTAGGAATATATTGGAACACAGTTTTCAGTCATTCTGGGAAGAGATCAGCTTAATCCAAAGATGTATGAATTGCAACATCTTATTTATTTGAGAGTTAATATACATCCTTACTAATAACACTTGTAACCAACCCACACTTAATTGCCTGACCTGTATGTATTTAACCCTTTTTAAAACAGCAAAGAAAAACTTACAGTAGAATATGTGGTTGATGCAACACACTTCCTGACTATTGAGTTGCACTTCATACCTTTCTGTTTTTGTTATTCTTCACACCTTGCAAATTGAAAAATTTATTTATTTATTTAGTTTATATTCTCCAGTTATGCTTATGTACATTTATATTTTAAATTATTTTTTTATTTAGTTTATATTCTACATTTTAGTCCAACTTTTTGTATTTTTTGAAAATTGCTATGCACCATTTCCAAATTACCGTAAAGAAATCATTCTGTGTCCTCTTTAGATTCTTTCACCTAAAGACAACAAATATGCTTGGAAATACTAGCATTTATGTTTAAATAAATAATATTTTTCAACTTATCACACAATTTGACTTAGAAATATATCTCATAATTCTTTAACTTGCTTTTTAATTTTGCATTTTGTATTCATAGTACATAACACTGAAAGATAGTCTTGTTTATTTATATTAGAATATAATTTAGTATTGAGTGCATGTAAAAGAACTTTTGAAATACGGAAACTGCACAGTATCACTTTTACAAGTTAATTCACATTAGAACACTAAGGTTTAGGAAAGTTCTGCACTTTGTTTTCTATTATGGTGCCATAAACATATTGAATTCTGAAGTGCATATCTCTCAAATATTCAGTATTTCCAAGGTATGTGTATATGACCCATGCTATCTAAAGTGGAAAAAGAAATGCTGGCACAGCTCACCAAGCTTAAGTGAAAAATTATCTACATTACTAAAGAGGAACTCTATTTTCTTTAAAATTCTTCAGAAGTTGTAATCTGTTGACACTTTAATAGCAACTAGTCAAAGTCAATGTCATCACATACAAGAGCATTCTTTGCACTAAGAAGAGATTAGATAATAAATTCCATTTGCTCATTAATAATCACAATTTTTAGAAAACTAACTATATTATTAACAAGATAGTATTCAAGTAATAAAATATTTCATTTACAATAAAGATCTCATGCTCAGTTATATTATTCCAAGCTGAATTTTTGGAACTTAAAAGATGAGAAAAAATTTTCCACAAAAATTTAATTAGTGTTAACCATTTTATAAGGAGAGCTGGAAGAAATCTTTTTGCAAATAAAGGTTATTATTTAGAATATATTCAAGAAAATTATATTATATGGTTTGTTATGTCTTTATGAATTGAGTATTAGAAACACCAACAATTTCCCCATTTTCTTATTAGTATAATTTAACAATTTGATAAATGTATGACTTTCTTTTACTAAAAAGTTTTATGATATCATTATGTAGTTCTGGATTATCTGCAAGTATTGATCTTGCAATTATTTTATATGAATATTAAAAATTTTATTATCCTATATTATTTACTAGATACATCTATGTAATTTTCTTTAACTTAATAAATCTAGTAATAAGTCTATAATAAGTCCACGTTAGTGCTCGTATAATTGAACACAAGACTAGACAAGAAGAGTATCACACAATTCTTTAACTTGCTTTTTAATTTTGCATTTTGTATTCAATATTTTTATTAAGTTGATATTTATTTATCATTGCATATCCAGAAAATTTAAGTTTTTCATTGCTGCAGGCTAAGCTAATATAACCGATAACCTAACTGAATGAAAAGAAGATAATTACCCAAGCATTCAGGAAGTAATTATAAATATTAGAGTTAGGATGATCTAAGCTGGAGAATATTTGCAATGCTTATTACAAATCACAGCAACCTTGTTTTAATTTCTTGCAGGAAAAAAAATTATCAACAGATTATATGTTCAAAGATAACAAAGGACAAATGTTACTGATGATAAATTGCTTAATTATTTTTATTTTTTATGGAAAAAAATTAATATTTCAATAATTCCACAAATAAATCATTTTAAAAAATAATTTTAGATTGATTGCAAAAGTTATCAGAATGAATTTCATTAAATTATTGCAAATTATTATGCAGCAAAAATAACATTTACTTAGCAATCATACTTTTTTAATCATAGTACTGAGCACACTTCTAATTAATTTTTCATAAATCAATAAATCTACTTTGCACATTTATTATTCATTAGTTAATGTTCATAATCAATTATCATACAATCTTAACAATTTGAGAAAATTTTCATAAATTAATAGCATTAATTTATACAATTTGCAGTAAGGAATGGATTGCAAATTCAATCTAAACACTGTTTGCTAGATAAGCAATCTCAATAGTTTATTTTTAAATTTTAATTTTTCTATATTTTTTTTAGTAAAACTGTTCTATGATTCACCACCATATCATTTCACAATTAGTTCTAAAACTGGTTATTTTTACTTTCAATATAAAAGATTAAAACTTACCTCAATATAATAAAACTATATTCATACTTAAACCAATAAAAACAGAAACAAGAAGCAAACCTGAAATGTTTGGTCATTTATAAATCTTTCAGAACAATTTAAACTGACAATTTAATAGGAACTTTGGTTAAACAATAACTTTCATTATGCAGTACATCTTACAGAAATAGACAATGAGGGCATCATAAACTAGAACACAACAAAATAAGCAATATCCCACAAAGTTTTCCAATCTGAATTAAGTATAAAATATATATATATATATAATAAATGCAATGTCATTAATATAATTACAGTCATATCCCTATATCACATATTGTTAAGATATACAACATTTTTATTTTTATTGTTTTTCAACAGATTATATATTCATCAATTGAAACTAAACCTGTTCTAGTAAATTGAGAGTCATTCCTATTTATGTCTTTTATAAAGACTTGAAGTCAAATGAAGAAAAATAAATAAAGTAACATATTAACTGAAATTAAAGCAGATTTTCATTTAACAGAAAGAAGTGCAGGTGCCAGCATCTAATTTGTCAACATTTATACTTTTTCCTCTCTATAAACAATAGATTTTGTATAAACAATGAAAAAATGAAAAAATAATCGTGTTTAGACGACAAATTTTATTTTTATTTTTCCTTGCTGATGTAAAACAAATTTTTCAGAAAATAGTAAACAACCCACACAAACCTTCTTTTAAATTAGCAGATCAAAATACTTTAATTTGTTTAAAAACTGTAATTATATTTATTTATTGTTCAATATTATATTAGTTTAAATATATTCTTTTAAAACAACCAATTTTTTTTAAAGACCAAAACTATTTGCATTGTTTAAAGTATTTTGATTTGCTGATTCAAAAGGTTTTGATGTGGTTTATTATTGGCTTAATCAGTTTAGAAGGCGATTAGATAGTAAATATTTAATCATTTTACTTTAACACATACTGAAATAATTTTTGAATCAAAACATTTAAAGATGCTTTATATTCAATATTGTACTGTTTAAACAGAATTTTATTTAATAAATTAGATAAAGTTTTAATCTACCATAAATAAATTATGCTAGATAAATCAGTTTGATTCAAAGCTGATAGAAATTGAATATGTTAATTGAAGTTGAATGCAGATAATATATTATGACAGGCTAGTTAACCTTCTCTGAAATCCATTCTTTCAACCTTGAAATTATATAAAGACTATCTTTTGCAATATTATTGAGTATTACTTTCAAAATATTTATATTTTTATTTTGTCATAAAATTTTAATTCTCCTAAGTAAACCTTTACCAGCAGTATTCTTTGTTTTCCAAACATTTCAGCTTATATGCTTGAAAAATAAAGAAAGCCAGAAACATTTAAAAAATTAAGAATATTAGTGGGTAAAGGCTTATTCTGTAGAGCCTTTGTACAGATTTTTTAAACCATTTTATGAATTGTAGTATAAAATTTTAAAATGAAAATATAGTTTAAGACATAATTTAAAGGTTACTTTTATAATAAATAATGTTTTGAATATTGCAAAGCTGCATCCAAGCATAAGGTTTAGAATAATCTATACATAAATAATCATTTATGGTCATCACAACTAAGCAAACCGTCAACACAAATTAATTCATAATATAACTAAAACAGTATGCTAGAACTGGAAGAGAAACACACACATAATACATATTTCTTTTTAATGCTGTAAGATATAATAATTATCTTCATTTTCAATGAAGTTTTTAAATTTCACATCAAAAATAAATGAATGACTGACTTTTTCTGCTATGTAATCATATAGTAGTAAAGAAAGCATTAATCATTGACAATGATAATCAATTCTATAAATGATACTGTCTTTCAGCATTAAGATACTTTAATGATAACAAAAATAGCAAGTATAGATCACAGTATTTAAACTTTTAAATGATTAACTCAATTAATATCAAATATCCTTAAATCCAGTAAAAATAGAATGTTTATTGAACGTTTTCAACCATGTTGAATAGCCATCTTCAAGTTATATAATGGAATTAATGAACAGAACAGGAAGCATCTTTACAGAACCTGAAGATGGTCATTCAACATGGTTGAAAATGTTCAATAAACATTCTATATTTACTAGATTTAAGATTTTTTGATATTAATTTTAATTAATACATCAGTTTTTTGAGTTTTTTTCAGATTAATTCAATGCCTTTCATTAAATATTTAAATTTATATTTTTGTTAATTTATAACCCTTATATCCACTTTTCACATCACTTTAACATTAATATATTCATAATTTTTATGTTCATATTTTAATGTTTGTAAATTTAAATATGTATTCCTTTTAGCTTAAGCGAACATTCTAATAGTATCTTTAACATATTCCATATTGCCCAAAGATGACGACAACATCGTGCCGAAAGCACACTCGCTAATTTTGTCATAAAGTATCAATGACAAAAGACAGTATCGTTTGTGTTTATATAACTATTTGCATGAAGCATATAAATATATTATTTTTATTTATGATAATCAACCGTAACACCACGGCTATTTTACGTTAAGGACTATATAATAAATCACTCCGTGCAACGTCTCGCATCGATCAAAAAAATATGAAGTATTACAACATCCTTTATGACTAAAATTTTAACGGATTGTACTTACAAGTTTTTTTATAAACTGATTTCGAAATCAGAATTCATCCTTCATTTATTTTAGCAAGCTATTGTTATTGCAATAGGCAATTACCTTAATATACATACTCGACACGTGACATTCTCACTTCCTTTGGATACTTTTACATGATAAATGTTACCTTAACAAATTATAAACAAATGCATATGGCACTTAGTGAAATGTACAAAATAAGGAAAATGGATCGACAATACACCATTGTGTCGTCATAGGCGTGTTTAAAACGCGTTATAATCAGCGATTCGTATCAGTAAACTTACCTGATAAGAATCTTTTCATCCCATTTTGACTTTTTATTGAGAAAGTCATCAATCAATGCATAAAGGAGAATGTTAAGCAAAATAGAATTGTTACACAACTTTATAACTTTCAACGCTAAGGCACCCTAAGCAATTGTCATCGATAAGTCATACCAACAAAATAATTGGACGGAATGATTAGGTTTTATCATCTATTTATTGTTCAATTAGAATTAGAAGCCATTTTAGAGGTAACGAAACATTAAATCGACTGTCGCGCCCTCTCTGGAGAGAAAGTTCGATTTCGATTACTTTCATTATTTTTATTTATATATATACAGTACTGTATATAAAAAAAATTTTTTTTATTATAAATTGAAAGAACGTGTTCGTTTCTGTAATTTATTCATTTTAAAAGTACGTATTATATTTTAAAATAGATTAAAAATATATATAAATTTGTTTGGGTGAAACGAATTCAAACTTTAATTTCAAATAGAAATGGCGGATTGATATTTTCGGTCAGGAAAAGGTTTAAATTGGTTTAATATTGCTCGATTAATTAAGCGCAAATAAATATCCGTAGATTAGGTATATTTATTGTTTTAATGAGTTAAATCTTTCGACGGTCAGACAGCCGAGGCTGTTTTTAAAAACGTCGTCGTATCGCTCTGGGGAATCTTGAATCGAATCCGTGCGAATCAACCTGAAAATTCTTCATGAATGATAAATATACCGGGTTCAGTTTCTTACAATCCTGTCGGTCCAAAATCGGACGAAGCCTCAATGGATATGGAAAAAAAAACCTCCGTGAGTGAGCACGAATCGGAAAAAAAAGGAATCATATTTGTTATTTTTGCCGACTTTAATTATTAAAACATTTGTAATTATTCGCTGTTATGTTTTTAATTATAATGTTTTCTTATTCTTTTATAGAATAATAAACACAACATTGATGTTAAGCTATAAATGACTTAAAATGAAGTCCGATTAATGAATGAGAAATTTGTATTTGAATCATCATAATTTTTTTATGAACAATTTGTGAGACGTTATTTTTTTTTCCTCACAGCTTCTACCTATATCGGGCTTGGTCAAGGGAGATTTTGAGGAAATTGATGGAACAAGTAGGATGGAACAATTGGTGCAAAGTGTAGTACGTTGGGCGATTTGCCAAGGAGAATGCCTCCCGGTAGGACGTCTTATAGGAAACTGATCTCATTTAAGTGTTAGATACGTGAAGTACTGTACACAAAAACATGTAAAAACACGAGGCCAGCACGTTGGAGAAGCGCGAAGCCGCGACTTACTACTGGTGTTTAGTGGCACGTTATCCTGTGGGAAAAAAGAGGAATTGCCTGGGGTCCCCCACCAACGGGACCCCGGGCAATTGCTCAAACCAATCGTTTATAAACTCATTACTTTTCTACATAAACTTTTTTGTATATTTTTATTGTTTTTTTTTCAATTTATAGCGGAATTATTATGATATTTGGTGACATCCCATTTTCCAATGCAATGTTCGTACTCATATCACGTATCCTATATAACAGCTAGTATGTAGTGATAAAAGGTACAAATGATCTTTCAATAAACTTTTATCATCATAAGATAAGGTTTAAGATTTACAAATTATTTATTGTAGATTTGTAGTAACATTTTACATGCAAATCTATCATGCATTTCAAGCATATATATATACAGTAGATCCCCCTATAAGACGGTAGATACGTTCCGTTCTTTATGAATCAATTTTGTAGGAATCATAGTTTACGGACTACGGCTGTTTGAAAGGTTTTCTTTCATAAAATTAATCGATTCTAGACTAATTCGACTCAACATTTCCAAAATACGTATATTTTTTTGAAAATAATCCGTATAAACTACGTTATAAACAAAAAATTGTAGGATTGCTTACCGAGTGTGTACCGTTCGACTACGCCCGTTGCTAAAGCTTGGTTTCGTCGCGGAACAGCGCATCAAACCGCGGCCGCGATTTCTGATATTATTTTTCTGCGAAAACTTCGTTGACCTTTGGAGACATCCTTAATATAAATAATTTTTATGGCCGTTAAATAAGAAATGTTTCTTTCACAAGAAATGTATAAAATTACAGTACTGGACAGACGATAGGTCGCCTAACTCGCCGTAGCGTGACGCTAGACGGCGAAAAATATATATTTAATTATAATAAAGTTACAATAAATTAAGTTAATATATAATTATATATACAGTACCTAATTTATATATAATTAATATATAATTATATGTACAGTACCTAATTTATATATAATTTATATAATACTGTCCAGACGATAGAAATCTCTCCGTAGCGTGGCGCTACGGACGGCGGGAAAGTAGTTCGGCTGCCCGATGACGTTTTACGTATTATAGGAGTTATTTTTACCGTTGTTTACGGATACTGCCACAATTTTTATAGTAATCATAACTATAGGAAACGGTTTTATAGGGGGATCTACTGTATATATATATATATTTTTTTTTTTTTGGTGCATTCATAATAATCTGTACCATCGTTGCGAGCAGCCTTTTCTACGTGGTCAGCTGAAATGTCCACCAATTTTGCGATGTTTACCCTAATTGAACAAAGTCTTCACTTTATAATAACTCAAACCATTCAGTGACATTTAGATTTTTATTACATTTGCGAAAATCCTCTTCTTTGCAATCACATTTCCTACAGGAAGAAAAAGATGTATTGTTAAACCATTTCTTTATTATGAATTCCTTTTCCTTCTTGGCAATAGATTCAGTGATTAATTTAAGTCTTTGTTCTTCGGAATTTATATCGGAAACTCTAGCTTGCACTTCCACTTGCGAACGACTAATATTCGGCTAAGATAATGAACAAAAATGGTTCATTTTCATCCACACCATCCTCAGGTGGAAACAAAATAATGTCGCCAAGGTCCTCCCCATGTTCTAATACTTTAATTATTTGTCCAAGTTTGAGTAAAGAAAAAAATAAATGAAGCACTATGCACCCATCCCAAAAAGCAGTTTAGTTCAAATATTGCCCTGTCTTATCTGCAGGTAAAAGCTACTTTTTATATTCATATTTTTGTTATATAATTTATTATTTTGTTAGTAAAATATAATAATATAAGCTTGCTATTCCAATAACAACATGTAATCAAACGAACAATTATTTATTGTGACACAGTCACAATGCCGGGCTGCAATTTTTAATCATACCTCTTTAATTCCACTTTCTTTTAACAGCCTCTTTGTATTGGAAAGATTAATAACAAATTATTTTGTATAAAATATCTAATAAAGCAATTAATTCAAAATTTTGTGTTAAATTCACAATAATTTTGAATTATTTCTAGCTTCAAAAGTAATATTCAATAATTATCTTTTACTCTTTTTTTTTTTGTAAAACTTTAGTGAGTCATGGGCAATCCCGAGTTATTCACGCAAGGAGCGCAATTATGTATTGTAATTTAAATTGTATTATGAGATAATTACGTGAAACAGGTATTGATATTACTTTATGCTGTAACTCCGTGATTTCTGTCATCTTAATTTACGTTTAGAAGTAGAATTAAATTGTTACCCTGTTATAAATCATAACCTAACCGATATTCTTATTAAATATTTATCAATACTTTTCAAAGTTCACCTTGCACAAAAATTTCCATTTCCTCTTACTTTTGAATCTTTCGTTCTTAAAGGTAGTAAGAGAGCCTTTTTTATTAGTTTATCACGAGTTCGGTCAGGCCTACAATAGAGGTAGTCTGATGGCAAAGAATAGGATTCAACATATTCGGGACAGTTTACTTACGAAAGATTTCTGAGGTCCTGACACGAAATCGAACCCGATTCCCCAGTGGAGCAGACTGACATTTTTACAGCCTTGGCTAAGGCTATTAATTTCCAATTAATATATAACGTATAAAATTTGTTGTTTGCAAAAATGCAAAAATGTGAAATATATACAGCAGTGGCGTAGCGTGGGTGTCAGCTCCCGGGGCAGAAGAAAATTTCGCCCCCTCCCCTTATTTAAATATTTCAATTTAAAAGACTAAAAAGTGCCGCCCGGGGCGGCCGCCCCTGCCTCCCCTACTACGCTACGCCACTGCTATACAGTGATACCCCGAACTTACGTGATAGGTGGGGACCGAGCGATAACCGCGTAAGTCGGGGTATAATTTCACAATTTGTGTAAAATCCAAATCAGATGTATGTAAGCTAATAAATGTTCTCGTTAATCTTATCTCGTCTTTTGATTCGTTCACGGTTACAAGAAATCACCACAAAGAGTCTCTCGAGTCTCCGTAGATATAACAAACACGGAAATAAATAACACAAAATAAATTGTAACTATGCGTTGATTCCGCGCGACACATCCGAACATGTAAACTGAACAATAGTGTGGGGGGAGTGAGTAATCAAGAGCTGCGTGCCGCTCAAACAAAAGACGAATCGACGAGATTTGAAAATCGCGTAAGTCGGGGTAGCGTAAGTCGAGGTATTACTGTGTATATATAATAATATTTCAAATCAGAAAATCACAGTTAAATAAAAGATTAATTCTTTATTTAATTCAATTATTGCTGGATTATTTTTTATTTTTTTGCATATGTATTGTATCAAACATGCAAAGTACAACGTATTGTACTTTGTATGTTTGATACAATGTTTAAAATTTTTGTAAATAAAATTATTTTAAAAAGTAATTGTGTAAAGACTATAATTCGCGGTTTCTGGAAAAGTAAATCAGTTGAAATTGAAATTTTTGAAATTTTATATTTACAGTACTTTGACACATGACAGGAAGTCTCTACGAAATTTCAAGTAGAAGAGTCATCAAATAGGACAGAACAATGAATCTTTCAAGTATCACTTCTAACAGCACAATCTACGGACACTATGCTATTTTATAGTGATATATCGATATCAATACTGGAATTACATTATTGCGATATTTAATATATCATTATTTTTCTTGGCAGTTGTTTACTGCCGAGTTTCTTTTACTCTTTCCGCCTTCTGGGCATTGACAGGGTATTTTTTAAATCAAGCCTATCATGGGGTTCATCATCATAATGAGATAGACGATATGTTTGTTTAATCGCTCACAATAACTTCTGAAGATTCGAACTGGACTTCAACCAAGATCAACCGATTATCGTGGAGTGTAATTGTTGTCTATAAAATCCTAAACTGTCAATAAGTAAAATTAAATGACATTTTATTATAACAATAAATTATAACTTTTATTATTTTATAGTTATTTTTCGATGCTAAATCATCTTTTATTGTCACTCATTTCTTGACCAGTCTACAATGGATGGCCAGATGGCCGTGCGGTTAAGATGACAGCTTACCACTCTGAGGGACCCGGGATCATCCGAACGGATCAAAAACCCCAGAAATTTTTAAGGGGGTGGTCGGTCCGTCCCTTACCATCCTTCCGCCCCATTGTAGGCCTGGCCAAACCCATAATGGACCTGTTTAAAAAGACTTATAGTGTCTAAAGGACGAAGAGTTAAAAAAAAAGACCGGTCTGCGTGACAGACTGGTTAATTCTGAAACAAAATTATAAAATTTTATATACTTTTTTATTTTATCGCGATTTTAATTTAATTCGGTAATTTAATTCATGTATTTCGCTTCGTCGTAGTAAAACTGCCTGTTCGATAATTAACTTTAATATTATTTCTGAGTCGAATGATTTACTGTATTTATTTAAAATGTAACTACTGTACTTTGAAACCATTTGTGTAATTGTTTATTATTGTGAATTATATTATCGTTTAAAATTGAAGAAGCTAAAATAACCTCAAATCAAGAATAATTATATTTAACTGGTCACTTCCTACCTCTTAATCTACTTTTCCCGTTTTGTCTAGACGTGAATTGTTTACATTTTAGTAAACTCCATTAAAACTAGATTGTAATCTTGTAATGCTTCTGCGTGTCATGTTTAATGCTTATTTAAACTTAATTTTTTAAATTATAAATATTAAACAAGTAGCCAAGAAAATTTAAATATTTATTTACAATTATTTTCTTTGATACGTTTATCAAATGACGTGATTGCTTCCATTACATTGGCATAATAATAAATATCTGTAGCGCTTTGATTAGGGCCGTTTTAAGCACTTTTAAAGGCCCCAACCCAATTTCTTTAAAAGAATTATACAGATACAGATTGACGAGCCCATGAAAAAAGAAGGTTTTCTTAGTGCCCACAGGACGGCATGTCCCTACGTTAATGTTACATGATTTCGATAGTTTCTAGATACATGGAAGTCGGACCACATTAACTATTAACTGTTTAATTTATTTTAAAAAAAATTCATTTTAATTAAGCTTTATTTGAAACAGCCAAGTGAAAAGATACAAAACAATGTAAACCAAATAAGTAAATATATGAGAAATGAAACCTAAACAGAACGATAACAGGATGGCAAAAATAGAGCATATACTTAGCAAAAACTGTAAACAAGTAAATACATATACATACAATACAATAAATAAGTAAATATATATACATACAATAAACAACTAGATAAATAAACGTAAAATTGACTGCAAAGATATGCAGAGCTGTAAAAAACGGATCTTTCTTTTTACTCTTTCACCATCCAAGCCACGTCCTTCACCACTCAACCCCCGCTCACTGGCTGAATGGATATAACCACTCAAACTAATAGTTGGTCGTGGATTCGTGCCTGGCCACGTGAAGTTTTCTTTACGTTAGTAACACCTAGTTTCCCATAGAAAGTCCTCCCGGAAAGCACCCCCTTCGTCAGATCTCCCACGTGTGACGTTGCTGTAAACAAATAAACCAACTTAATCTACCCCACTGTGGCCTGGTAAAACCTACGACGGCTATGGAAAAACGACCTTCCTTTTTCCATACCCATCGTGGGTTTTGCCAAACTCACAATGGGGGCGGAGCTCAACATATTCGGGACGAATCGCCTATAAAAAGTTCCCGAAGTTTTTCGACCTGTTCCGAAAACCCTGAATCCCCAGAGCGGTAGACTGCTACCTTAAGACCGCTCGGCCATCCGGCCGTCTAATCAAGGAGGGTCGAAAATCTCAGAACTTTTTTGTGGTTAGTTCATTCTGGATTTGCTGGATCCCGTTCCTTACAAACCGCTGTTCCATTGTGCGTCTTGCCGAATTCATAATGGACTTAATAGATCCTCTTATTGAAATAGAGCGGAATAAATAAAAACCCTATCAATATAGTCATAAACTTTATATTAGTTTGGAAACGTACTGTACAGTACATCGTATTGTAAGTTTTTACTACTATTTATATACGGCAACGTGACCTGCCGAAAGGGAAATGCCTATGAGAGGACTTTTAAGGGAAATTGGCCTCTAAATGTTATTACGTAAAAAAACGGAAAATTTTCCTGGTCAGGCGCGAACCCACCACCAATTATCAGTGATCATTTTTTTTTAACTTTCCACCCTATGGGCATTAAGAGGGTCTCTTTTTAGCAGGCCCATTATGGGTTTGGCCAGGCCCACAATGGGGCGACCGAGTGGTGAGGGACGGGGCCTGACATATCCGAACGGACCACCACCCCCGAAAAATTTCTGGGGATTTCTCGATCAGTCGATTCGATCCCGGGTCCCTCAGAGCGGTAGGCTACCACTTAGACCGCTCAGCCATCCGGCCTACATACCAGTGTTCAATGGTTTTATCCACTCGCCCACTGGTGGGTCCAGAAAGTTTCGATTTTTCTAGTTTTATAATAAATCTAAAGAATTGTTTGAAATAACCATTTTCATTTTAACAAGTAACTCGGTTTTCATTCTTAATTTAAAATGTTAGAGAAATCTGTAATTGGTTACCCTCATTTACGAAACAATTGATAAAAACTTGTCAATTATGATATATAATTAATTATACTAAATTCCAATTTTAATTAATCTGAAAAACTAGCATAATTTCATACTTCAAAATTGAAAATACCCCAAAAAAAATAATCACAATATTTTTGTCGATATACATGGGAGAGTAACCAACCCTCTGCATAATCTAAATTGAAGGACCAGAGTTTTTTTCGCATCTATTAAAAGAAAATTTACGCACAAACCTTATTTCGATGCTCCCAACGACGACACTGGAATATACCACCGGGCATTGTGACGAAAATGGACAAGACGACGAACGAATATAACAAGAAAACGTCAAAGGTTGTTGCATTTCAAGCACAAAATATACAGGAATTTAAGACTGTTCGGATTATGTCGTATAGAATTAGGAGGGTGAAAGTTTGCAGAAAGCGAAGGGGAAGAGACAAAGGTGGAGGAATGTATTGAAGAAAAGAAGTTGAAGGGAGTGGGTGAGAGATAGAATAACGTGAAAGAAACCTATTACAAATAGAGATCTTCTACAGAAATAAGCTGGTAATTTCAAAAATGCTAAAAATCGCTTTATAGTCTTTTCATTGTTAATTATTAAAATAGATATTTATTATTATTTTATTTTAGTTTTAGTTTAGAAAAAGTTACTAAAGCAGTTCATAGGAATTAGGCATACTTAATTAAGAAATTAATATTATCCAGTAGCGCGTTATCCTATGGGGGAAAAATGGCAATTGCTTGGGTCCCCACCAGTCTTTTATAAACTCATTACTGTACTAAGAATATCGAAATTTAAATTTGGATCATGTCTGGGGACCCTAGATTACCGATGTGGCGCAGAGTGCACTGGTGGCATTAAAAAACGAACGAGGATAAAGTGGGATTCCCCACAAAATTCCCGAAAAAGAATTTTTCAAGTCAACACTGTTCACGGGGCTCCCCTAATTCAAATTTGCCTGGGGCCCCACGAATCTATAAAGCGCCACTGATATTACCATAAAAAAATCGCGTGAAAAAAAGGTTCACCACACAGACGTTTTGTGTTATATGCAAATTAGAAAAAAGTGTACTAAAATAATATTTAAGAATAAAAAAAACTCTTGTCTGAAAGAATTAATTAAAGAACAAAATTCGACAGACGAATATTAAACGAAACCAGAGGATAATTGGGTTTGTTTGCCACGAGAACGGGAGGAAACTCGACAGAATAAATTAAGCAATCAATCATGCGCCTTCGCCCTATTCTCAGAAAACGAATGTCCTTTAAAAAATTTACATAACATTTAGACATAGGCGTATCGTAAATTTTCGGCTCACGTAATAATAATAATAATACAGATGCTCGTGTTTTAACAGTACACAACGATGAATGAAGCAGCGATTTTTTAAAAACGTTCTCAATGTCAATAACAGCTCTTAAGAAAAGTTCATAGCGCCCGCTTTTCCTTTGCTAGCTACACCTCCGTATTTATTCTGAATATATAATTTGTCAGCTGTAAATGTTAAGATTCTCTAAATCGAGGGAGAGATAGAATCGTGTTATATATAAATTTACATATGATTAATTAAAAAAAGGAATTTGGTCCTGAAAGTCGCATATTTTATGCACGAGATTATTCTGTGGCCGATCTATCCACAATACTTTCAATTTTAAATAAATAAATAAAATTATAAATATCAATAAAGGATTGAGTGTAATTTTTGCAAACTTAAACTTCACCTTTCATATTAAATTATGGAGTCATTACCTTACAAATTGCTTCACTGAACATTCAATTGATCGTTATCTTCGAAAATTTAATTATCTTAGAATTAATCTACATTGCATTGATTTTACTCTGTGTGCAGGGTTTTCCGAAATTAATTCTACCATTTTAAATTACAGTAATTATGTTAATTATTATCTGAGAAGTATGCAATGTACACCAATCCATAGAGTAACTGTCTGTATTTCGTCTTATTGTCTACCTTTGGGAAGCATTGTGTGTTCTGCAGTTTTCAAAGTTGGAATCACTCATCATTGTGCAAAATGAGTAATATGAAGGAGCTGTAGAATTGTGGCTGCTATGGAAGGAGTGACAATAAATATGATGTAGCAAATGTAGGAAGAATTTGAGTATGGGGTGGATATGCGACGTGAGGTATAGCCATTGAGAAACTGTAATAGGCAAATGTGAAATTTGAACAGTTTTCCAATGTTTTAATGTGCGTTACAACATTCTCAGATAATAATTAACATAATTACAATAATTTAAAATAGTACCGTTCTTTTTGGAAGATCCTATATTTTATAAAGATTTTTTCTGTGCTGTATCAAGGGAGGTGGGTTTTTATTTGTCTATATCCTATATTGTATGTAAAATAAATAAATGTAGAGAACAAATACACTTTCAATATGCAGATAAAGTTTCGATTAGACTTTATTTACATTATTTTATTTCATATAAATGAATAAGTTTTACCGATGTAAAATATATATATATATATATATTCCTTCCAATGTACAGTATAGTAAATAAGTTAATGTCTTTTCTCCCGCTTCCAAATGATGACCATACCCTGTGCATCGCTAGATGCTAGAAGGCTCTCGTCATAATTAAAACAAACATCCAATACTGGTGCAGAATGACCCTGCAACTTATTGACGCACGGTTTATTTTCTTGCTCCACATCAAAGAAATAAACGCACATGTCTTCACTACCAGTAACTAAAATTTAATGAAGATTTATATTTATTTGGTGCATAAATAATTAAAGAAACATAATTACTATACTATAAGTCATCTTTAGTTTTATGGACAGATATCATATTATTACATTAATGATAAAAAGTGGGATACTTAGTTTAATATTAATCAGTTCTAAATAAATCTTCTATACTATATATATATGTATACTGAAATATATATACTGAAAGTGTTTTTAATTTCATATTATATATTACTTAATATGAAATTAAAAATACTTATAGCACATGTATAGCAATTTTAATAAAGTAAAGTAATTGGTTTTGTCTAAGGCAAGGCACAAGTTATCAATGGGCTTATCACAAGTTATCATAGTTCAAAGTATACCCCAATGAAAGTGTCTGGGTGGACATTTTGATATAACATACTGCTCATTTCCATATGTCTGAAATTACCTCAAACTGTCCCAGAACAAAAATAAATATATAAACTTACGGAGATACATTCTTAATATCATATTTTGACTAAATTCATTTGATTTTCTTATGTTGATTGTTTTTTTACTTTTGATACATTTTACTTGATTCATAAATATTAAAATTTGGGGAATTGGTATAGAATGCAGTACTGAAGCAAGTCTCTTAGAGACAATTATTTATGCTATGAGAAGTACAGAAATAAGCTACATTTATGTGGATGTCATTTACACCTCACCACAATGATACATACATCTATAGATAAAGCAATTTTCATCATTAACATAAACCATCATTTTGAATATTTGTATAAATGATAAAAGTTAAATTTCTCAGAATAAATAAAAATAAGTAAAAAAATTTTAAATGCTTATACCCTATAAACTAAGATGTCCTCCATCAAATATTTTTGTTTTCGAAAAATGCTTCAGGTAATTACATAAACACAAATTATCATAACATTATCTCAACAATTTTTTTTTACAAATAAGACATTGCTCATGAAGGAATTTTTTAGTATTATTGTTATTTTGAATGGTTTGTATTCTAGCATCTTTCTAACATTCATAAATTTAATCATCAGCTTTGTTTCTACAGTTTACTTTTCAAAATAATCAAATTTTGAACCATGCTGTATCAAAACGTAATTATGCATCAAAAAATGATGATATATTTTTATTACCATCAGATTACCTAGTATTAATAAATATTAAATTAAACATTAATATTATAATATTACTATATTAATAAATTTTTGTTATTTAACTTGAGTTAAGCACCTTTAAACACAGATTTGTGACTCATTTATATTACACAAATGTCAATTAACATGCTTTTTATTAATGGTAATAGTATCTTACATGTATGCACGTTTAAATCCAATTTGAATAACAATGTCATTGATGGTTTATGTCATGACATTTAATGATGGAAGGCAATCTCAGTGCCACTAACTTCTGAATTGGTAGTCCTGTCAACTTTCTTTAATACAGGAAGTATATTGAGTTGACCATTACTCTCTCTCTCCCTCATTTGTGACCATCTGTTGTCAAGTAGCTTGTTCAGCAACCAAGGCAAATGTGTTCAAAATTTTTTTCATAAACCAAATTGTTCAAAAGTGAGGCATTCAAAACCAAAGGTTTGACTGGAGTCATACTGGTTAATAAAATCACTTTGCTAACATCCAATATGTCCTAAATGGCTCCCAGCCAGCCATAACTTTCATCTAAACATTGTATATTATATTTAGTTAGTTTTTTATTGTATTCTAAATCAGATTTCAGATGTTAAAATATTTTCTGACACTAACAGTTTACATATGAATTAACATGGGAAAGGCATACTTCACATAATTAATGTAAACTGAAGTAAAAATAACTTTTTTTCTTTTTGTGTTAAATAAACATTATTTTATCTACATCTACTTGTTAAAAATAATGTTTACTTAACATCAAAAAATTTATTTTTATTTCAGTTTGCAATTTAACATTATCTTTTAACTACTGAATATTCTATTTATTAAATATATAATAAAGTATGTTTTAGTTTAAATATTATCATCCCTTTTCTTTTTTTTTACTTTTGAAGTTCTTAGTCCTTTCTCAAAAATTAAATACAAAATAATAAAGNAAAAATATATAAATTTGTTTGGGTGAAACGAATTCAAACTTTAATTTCAAATAGAAATGGCGGATTGATATTTTCGGTCAGGAAAAGGTTTAAATTGGTTTAATATTGCTCGATTAATTAAGCGCAAATAAATATCCGTAGATTAGGTATATTTATTGTTTTAATGAGTTAAATCTTTCGACGGTCAGACAGCCGAGGCTGTTTTTAAAAACGTCGTCGTATCGCTCTGGGGAATCTTGAATCGAATCCGTGCGAATCAACCTGAAAATTCTTCATGAATGATAAATATACCGGGTTCAGTTTCTTACAATCCTGTCGGTCCAAAATCGGACGAAGCCTCAATGGATATGGAAAAAAAAACCTCCGTGAGTGAGCACGAATCGGAAAAAAAAGGAATCATATTTGTTATTTTTGCCGACTTTAATTATTAAAACATTTGTAATTATTCGCTGTTATGTTTTTAATTATAATGTTTTCTTATTCTTTTATAGAATAATAAACACAACATTGATGTTAAGCTATAAATGACTTAAAATGAAGTCCGATTAATGAATGAGAAATTTGTATTTGAATCATCATAATTTTTTTATGAACAATTTGTGAGACGTTATTTTTTTTTCCTCACAGCTTCTACCTATATCGGGCTTGGTCAAGGGAGATTTTGAGGAAATTGATGGAACAAGTAGGATGGAACAATTGGTGCAAAGTGTAGTACGTTGGGCGATTTGCCAAGGAGAATGCCTCCCGGTAGGACGTCTTATAGGAAACTGATCTCATTTAAGTGTTAGATACGTGAAGTACTGTACACAAAAACATGTAAAAACACGAGGCCAGCACGTTGGAGAAGCGCGAAGCCGCGACTTACTACTGGTGTTTAGTGGCACGTTATCCTGTGGGAAAAAAGAGGAATTGCCTGGGGTCCCCCACCAACGGGACTCCGGGCAATTGCTCAAACCAATCGTTTATAAACTCATTACTTTTCTACATAAACTTTTTTGTATATTTTTATTGTTTTTTTTTCAATTTATAGCGGAATTATTATGATATTTGGTGACATCCCATTTTCCAATGCAATGTTCGTACTCATATCACGTATCCTATATAACAGCTAGTATGTAGTGATAAAAGGTACAAATGATCTTTCAATAAACTTTTATCATCATAAGATAAGGTTTAAGATTTACAAATTATTTATTGTAGATTTGTAGTAACATTTTACATGCAAATCTATCATGCATTTCAAGCATATATATATACAGTAGATCCCCCTATAAGACGGTAGATACGTTCCGTTCTTTATGAATCAATTTTGTAGGAATCATAGTTTACGGACTACGGCTGTTTGAAAGGTTTTCTTTCATAAAATCAATCGATTCTAGACTAATTCGACTCAACATTTCCAAAATACGTATATTTNCGCTTTATAGTCTTTTCATTGTTAATTATTAAAATAGATATTTATTATTATTTTATTTTAGTTTTAGTTTAGAAAAAGTTACTAAAGCAGTTCATAGGAATTAGGCATACTTAATTAAGAAATTATTATTATCCAGTAGCGCGTTATCCTATGGGGGAAAAATGGCAATTGCTTGGGTCCCCACCAGTCTTTTATAAACTCATTACTGTACTAAGAATATCGAAATTTAAATTTGGATCATGTCTGGGGACCCTAGATTACCGATGTGGCGCAGAGTGCACTGGTGGCATTAAAAAACGAACGAGGATAAAGTGGGATTCCCCACAAAATTCCCGAAAAAGAATTTTTCAAGTCAACACTGTTCACGGGGCTCCCCTAATTCAAATTTGCCTGGGGCCCCACGAATCTATAAAGCGCCACTGATATTACCATAAAAAAATCGCGTGAAAAAAAGGTTCACCACACAGACGTTTTGTGTTATATGCAAATTAGAAAAAAGTGTACTAAAATAATATTTAAGAATAAAAAAAACTCTTGTCTGAAAGAATTAATTAAAGAACAAAATTCGACAGACGAATATTAAACGAAACCAGAGGATAATTGGGTTTGTTTGCCACGAGAACGGGAGGAAACTCGACAGAATAAATTAAGCAATCAATCATGCGCCTTCGCCCTATTCTCAGAAAACGAATGTCCTTTAAAAAATTTACATAACATTTAGACATAGGCGTATCGTAAATTTTCGGCTCACGTAATAATAATAATAATACAGATGCTCGTGTTTTAACAGTACACAACGATGAATGAAGCAGCGATTTTTTAAAAACGTTCTCAATGTCAATAACAGCTCTTAAGAAAAGTTCATAGCGCCCGCTTTTCCTTTGCTAGCTACACCTCCGTATTTATTCTGAATATATAATTTGTCAGCTGTAAATGTTAAGATTCTCTAAATCGAGGGAGAGATAGAATCGTGTTATATATAAATTTACATATGATTAATTAAAAAAAGGAATTTGGTCCTGAAAGTCGCATATTTTATGCACGAGATTATTCTGTGGCCGATCTATCCACAATACTTTCAATTTTAAATAAATAAATAAAATTATAAATATCAATAAAGGATTGAGTGTAATTTTTGCAAACTTAAACTTCACCTTTCATATTAAATTATGGAGTCATTACCTTACAAATTGCTTCACTGAACATTCAATTGATCGTTATCTTCGAAAATTTAATTATCTTAGAATTAATCTACATTGCATTGATTTTACTCTGTGTGCAGGGTTTTCCGAAATTAATTCTACCATTTTAAATTACAGTAATTATGTTAATTATTATCTGAGAAGTATGCAATGTACACCAATCCATAGAGTAACTGTCTGTATTTCGTCTTATTGTCTACCTTTGGGAAGCATTGTGTGTTCTGCAGTTTTCAAAGTTGGAATCACTCATCATTGCGCAAAATGAGTAATATGCAGGAGCTGTAGAATTGTGGCTGCTATGGAAGGAGTGACAATAAATATGATGTAGCAAAATGTAGGAAGAATTTGAGTATGGGGTGGATATGCGACGTGAGGTATAGCCATTGAGAAACTGTAATAGGCAAATGTGAAATTTGAACAGTTTTCCAATGTTTTAATGTGCGTTACAACATTCTCAGATTATAATTAACATAATTACAATAATTTAAAATAGTACCGTTCTTTTTGGAAGATCCTATATTTTATAAAGATTTTTTCTGTGCTGTATCAAGGGAGGTGGGTTTTTATTTGTCTATATCCTATATTGTATGTAAAATAAATAAATGTAGAGAACAAATACACTTTCAATATGCAGATAAAGTTTCGATTAGACTTTATTTACATTATTTTATTTCATATAAATGAATAAGTTTTACCGATGTAAAATATATATATATATATATATTCCTTCCAATGTACAGTATAGTAAATAAGTTAATGTCTTTTCTCCCGCTTCCAAATGATGACCATACCCTGTGCATCGCTAGATGCTAGAAGGCTCTCGTCATAATTAAAACAAACATCCAATACTGGTGCAGAATGACCCTGCAACTTATTGACGCACGGTTTATTTTCTTGCTCCACATCAAAGAAATAAACGCACATGTCTTCACTACCAGTAACTAAAATTTAATGAAGATTTATATTTATTTGGTGCATAAATAATTAAAGAAACATAATTACTATACTATAAGTCATCTTTAGTTTTATGGACAGATATCATATTATTACATTAATGATAAAAAGTGGGATACTTAGTTTAATATTAATCAGTTCTAAATAAATCTTCTATACTATATATATATGTATACTGAAATATATATACTGAAAGTGTTTTTAATTTCATATTATATATTACTTAATATGAAATTAAAAATACTTATAGCACATGTATAGCAATTTTAATAAAGTAAAGTAATTGGTTTTGTCTAAGGCAAGGCACAAGTTATCAATGGGCTTATCACAAGTTATCATAGTTCAAAGTATACCCCAATGAAAGTGTCTGGGTGGACATTTTGATATAACATACTGCTCATTTCCATATGTCTGAAATTACCTCAAACTGTCCCAGAACAAAAATAAATATATAAACTTACGGAGATACATTCTTAATATCATATTTTGACTAAATTCATTTGATTTTCTTATGTTGATTGTTTTTTTACTTTTGATACATTTTACTTGATTCATAAATATTAAAATTTGGGGAATTGGTATAGAATGCAGTACTGAAGCAAGTCTCTTAGAGACAATTATTTATGCTATGAGAAGTACAGAAATAAGCTACATTTATGTGGATGTCATTTACACCTCACCACAATGATACATACATCTATAGATAAAGCAATTTTCATCATTAACATAAACCATCATTTTGAATATTTGTATAAATGATAAAAGTTAAATTTCTCAGAATAAATAAAAATAAGTAAAAAAATTTTAAATGCTTATACCCTATAAACTAAGATGTCCTCCATCAAATATTTTTGTTTTCGAAAAATGCTTCAGGTAATTACATAAACACAAATTATCATAACATTATCTCAACAATTTTTTTTTACAAATAAGACATTGCTCATGAAGGAATTTTTTAGTATTATTGTTATTTTGAATGGTTTGTATTCTAGCATCTTTCTAACATTCATAAATTTAATCATCAGCTTTGTTTCTACAGTTTACTTTTCAAAATAATCAAATTTTGAACCATGCTGTATCAAAACGTAATTATGCATCAAAAAATGATGATATATTTTTATTACCATCAGATTACCTAGTATTAATAAATATTAAATTAAACATTAATATTATAATATTACTATATTAATAAATTTTTGTTATTTAACTTGAGTTAAGCACCTTTAAACACAGATTTGTGACTCATTTATATTACACAAATGTCAATTAACATGCTTTTTATTAATGGTAATAGTATCTTACATGTATGCACGTTTAAATCCAATTTGAATAACAATGTCATTGATGGTTTATGTCATGACATTTAATGATGGAAGGCAATCTCAGTGCCACTAACTTCTGAATTGGTAGTCCTGTCAACTTTCTTTAATACAGGAAGTATATTGAGTTGACCATTACTCTCTCTCTCCCTCATTTGTGACCATCTGTTGTCAAGTAGCTTGTTCAGCAACCAAGGCAAATGTGTTCAAAATTTTTTTCATAAACCAAATTGTTCAAAAGTGAGGCATTCAAAACCAAAGGTTTGACTGGAGTCATACTGGTTAATAAAATCACTTTGCTAACATCCAATATGTCCTAAATGGCTCCCAGCCAGCCATAACTTTCATCTAAACATTGTATATTATATTTAGTTAGTTTTTTATTGTATTCTAAATCAGATTTCAGATGTTAAAATATTTTCTGACACTAACAGTTTACATATGAATTAACATGGGAAAGGCATACTTCACATAATTAATGTAAACTGAAGTAAAAATAACTTTTTTTCTTTTTGTGTTAAATAAACATTATTTTATCTACATCTACTTGTTAAAAATAATGTTTACTTAACATCAAAAAATTTATTTTTATTTCAGTTTGCAATTTAACATTATCTTTTAACTACTGAATATTCTATTTATTAAATATATAATAAAGTATGTTTTAGTTTAAATATTATCATCCCTTTTCTTTTTTTTTACTTTTGAAGTTCTTAGTCCTTTCTCAAAAATTAAATACAAAATAATAAAGAAATAATATTAACATACTGCAAAATTTTTAAAACTATACTTATTGTTAGCACTGATTTCAATCTCATCAGCATTCCATACAAGAATTTTTGTGTGTTTCTCAAACTTTCTAATTTTGTAGAAATTTCAATTTTAATGAGTGAAAATTATATGTATATATGTCTGTTTTCTATTAAAAAATTATTGTAAGAAAAGTAATGTAAGTTATAATCTAAGTTTTAACTTTCAGAATATTTTGCACCTCTTTCTTTGATACCCTGTTGGGCGCTCATTTATTTTTAAAGCTAGCTCCACTTATCATAACAACAATAATAAATTTATTGTTATATTGGAATAATGATGATAATTAAGATTTTACATGTTTAAGTACTTACCAACACATGCTCCTTGTCGAAAAGACATAATTGGACAAAAACAACTTTTTATATTTAAATTAGATTTATGCTTGACTGGAAATTTCCTTTTCAATATTAAATTTCCATCTTTGCTGTTAATACTGTAAAACATCACAAAACAGAAAATATATTTTTTTATAATCTTTCAATTAAATATCGACTATAACAACTTTATAATAAAAAAATCAATTATAAATATGTACCAAATAATTATCATTATATATTCACCAGTATTTAAAAATAAATTCTAAAATAACCAAATGCTAGAATAAATATATATATACATATATAAATTCTTTACTTACATTAATTTATATACGTGATTACATTTTATACATAAAAAAAAAAGTATTTGGCTATTTATACATATATTGGCAATTGTTTGGCAACTTATATATATATTTGGTTATTTTCATTTATGTAATTAGCATAAATAAAAGAAAAATCAAATGAATCCATACCTTAACAGATAAAAACTACCACATATTCCTATAGTGAAACCTTATATGACCTTGAGAAAAATCTTGTTTTCTTATTAAAAGTTCAAGTGTAATAGAATAATTTTTACACTACAGTGTTAAATCAGATCTGGTTCATATAATATTGTTGAGAATTGGTAACATTTTAGTTGTTTATTTTCATTAAAATGGGAAGTTACTGATGAATATAAAAGATATGTTTACTTTATATTTTATATTTTTAAGTGATGAAAATGCTACAAATGCAACATAAAAATAATTACTGTACATAGTCAAACTATAATGAGCAATTATTTATTGTGACATTGTCACAATGCCTGGCTCTCCTCCTCAAATTAGTACTGTAGTGTCTTGCCCCTGTATAACATACTTTTCCTTTAACATTGGAGTCATGCCAGTCATCTATTAACTGCTTTCAGGGAAAAGTTTTAAATTGAAATAATGTGACTTCTGGTTTTCATTGGACGTTCGTGTATAGTTAATCAAGGCCTCCTAAGGTTTTCATATCTTGTTTTCATCTTTCAACTATCTAACTCCATTCTTGAGATTAAAGAAAGACAGCTGGACAGATGACAGTGGGAATTTATACATTTACAATTTTTTTCAAATTGCAGGTCAATTAGTGTAAGGACTGTGTGGATGTGGCTTGAAAGTTTTAGACAATGATTTTAGTGTGGAAAATAATGCTTGTACAGGAAGACCGGTTGACTTTGATGATGATGCACTCTGAATACTAGCTGAAGCAGAACCATCTTTAACAGTTGATGAAATTGCAAATGTTTTAAATTCATTCCATGGAACTGTTTGTAGAAACCTATAAAAGATTGGAAAAGTTTCTAAGATAGGAAAATGGGTACTGTAAATAGCTAATCACAACATTTAAACATTTCCTTGTGTCTTTTATCCTGTATTGCTTTAATACCTTTTCTTGATCAGCAGGTTACTGGAGATGAAAATGGTTCTTCTATAATAATGTGATGAGAAAAAGACAATGGATGGATTGAAACAAGCAGCCAAAACTGACTGCAAAAGATGGATTCCATCCAAAAATAGTTCTTTTGTATGTTTGGTGGGATATGTCAGGTGTAATTCATTTTGAGCTATAAGAACCAGATCAAACAATTACAAGTCAAATTTATTGTTAGCAATTAGAGCATTTAAATAAAAAATTTTAAAAAAGTTGACCATCATTAGTTAACAGAAAGCAGGTTCTCTTGCATCATGACAATGTCAGATCACATGCTGAAAGAATAAATGTACAAAATCTCAAAAGCTACAACTGGGAAATTTTACTTCATGTACTGTATTTGCCAGATATTGCTCCCTGTGATTATCATTTCTTTCATGGTTTGCAGAAATTTTTAAAAGAGAAATTTTTGAGGATGAGAATAGTGTCAAAAATGTTATTTCTGAATATTTTGGTTCAAAACCTAAAAATCAATATCATATTACAAAGATGGGATTAAAAAACTACCATCAAGATGGCAGCATATACAAAATAATGGTGAATACATTAAGAAATTGAAATAAAATTTAATTTAAATTTTTTCTTGTTTTTCTATAGATAAAAATATGCAAAAACTTATGGATTGACCTGACATATATAATATATAAGACTACATTAGCCTCACTCATTCACTGACATAAAATTTCTGAGTGGAAGCAGAACAGTATAGTATGATAGTATGCTTGAAAGAAAATGTTGAGCTTGTTACTAGAAAAATGTAAAATCTCCAGAGTAAAATATTTTACATGATATTAAACATCAAAATTTAGCTTTTTGATACCTATAAAACAAAATGGCAACTAACTTAGATACCTGATTTTAAGAATCATCTATCTATCTATCTATTTTTGAAGATATTTATTATTATTACTGTTTTACTATCAATTATTTTTTAATTAAAATTTTTTGATATTTAGAAATTTCTTATATTTAAAGTTATTTAATCTTTAAATTATAAAAATGTAGAATACATTGCAAAATAACATGAAACATTGAAGTTAGATCTCTGGAGGTTGCTAGTGTGTATGTATATATATTACACTAGGAGACCAGTGTAATATATATACATAGACTAGGGCTACACTAGTAACACAAACATGTACATGTATATATGTGCATGTTTGTGCCAGCAAACCACATATATACACATATTGCACATATTGGTCTTAAAGAATGTAAACTCATTTGATTTTACTTATTTATTAATTTCATAAATGTAAATAAAACTTAAAATAAAATAAAAATTCAAAAATATAAATAAGTAAAAATTTGTGTATTATAAAAAGATTTTAGAACCTGAAAAGTAGTAAAGTATCAGAAGCACAATTTGCTAAGAGTGAGGGATCTCTAGCTTCTCTGCTGACCCAGCTTCTAGCGGACAGACTAGTAATTGGACAATTTTCCACCACAAGCATCCTGATATTATATTAAAAATAATTAGTTTAATTTCAATTCTGTATAAAATAGTAAAAGTTCAAAAATATATTTTTTAACCTAAATTTTAATTATAGTAATATTAGTCATTATCTTTGAAATTTATAAAAATTTCACAAATTGTATAAAATTACCATATTTTTTATCTTATAAGATGTTCATTATATTGGACACATCATATTTTACATGTCATAATTTAATTAAATAATTAATTAATACATTTTACATGTAAACTTTTTTGGAAAAAAAATATTCTTCAGAGTAAGATGCCAAAAAAAGTCTTATAAAGCACTTTTTATAGTAATTTAAATAGAATTTCCTTATTAATCTATCTATTTCATCATCTTGCAACTAAATTACCAACCAAGCAAAAATGTCATGTGCAATTTAATAACAATGTTATTAAAGAAAAATAATTTTTTCACATGTAACACAAGACATTAATATGAAATAATATATTTAAAAACATAAAGACAAAAATTCAATGACTATTATTCAGCATACCTTCTACCTTTGGTTAATCTTCCACTTGGAAAATCAAATATGTATGAAACTATATAACCCTAAAATAAAAAATTTTAAAATCTTACCTTCTATTATGATTTATATACAATAATTTCAAAATTACTTATTAAAATATTCTATTTTATTAGAATTAATAAGATAATTTTGTATTAAAATTTGAAATTAAACTTATACAAAACAATATAGTGAAAAAAAAAATTATCTTGATGTTATAGGTGTAAGTTATATATCAAATTTACACTACAGGATGTTCATTCAAAGTACCATAAACAACTTAGTACTTAAATAAATAAAACAAAGTTAAATATCAAATATATTCTACTCACTCTATCATCAGCTGCCCATAACAATTTGCCACTTGAATCAAATACTAAAGACAGTACACCTCCAGTTGTTTTACTACTACCTCCCTAGAAAAATAAACAAATGAGACATTAACTGAAGATAAAGGTTAGTGTTTTTATTATAATATTCTGTTATGATACACAGACTAATTTTCAAATGATTGTTTAGTAAGTTACGGCAACACAACACTTAAGCGATCTGCCTTCCAAGAGGTCTTTTTAAGGGTAACTGGTCTCTATTCAGGCATTACAGATGTGGAGAAAACCTGGAAAATTCCATTTGGCCAGCTTGTCTTGGCAAGGTGCAAACCCAAGACCAAACTCCCAGTGTTCAGGGAACAGAACCGCTTGGCCACTGGTGGGCCGATTTTCAAATGAAATTCCATTCATTTACATATTTTGTTTGATGATACTATTTTTAGAATAATGTTCAAAAACATTGAATTTCACAGTTGTGCATCTTTCATTCTGAAGAATAAAAGCATCATGAAAAAATCTTTTATGGATAAAAGAAAAAAATTGCAGTTAGTTACTCTATATTGAAAAAGTTAATTTTTTTAGACTGAAAAACTCCAGAGTATAATGAATATTTTTGATATTAGCAAAACCATGTAAAATGAGTGTTTTAGAAAACAGATGGAATCTCAAACAATTAAAAAATGCCAGATTGCAGTAAAACAGAAGAAAGGGGAGAAAAATTAAAAGAACAGAAATCAATCCAGGCTGAAAATTTAAAAACTGACTAAGGGGAAGAAAAATAGAAACAAGAGGTCTTGCACATGGGTTAATTGAAGCAAAAGATTTTCTGTTTTAACATCTTATATAGTATGTAAGACTTAATAAAATATAAGTTAAAACAGAACATTTTGCAGTAAGATATCATCTTACTTAATGTACTTTCTCACCACACCGGGTTGTATATACTTCAAATAAACAACAATCTACAATTAACCAGTAACCGGCGCAAAATTCTTTAAAATCGGCATTTTAAAGCCGATTTTAAAGAATTTTGCGCCGGTTACTGGTTAATTGTAGATTGTTGTTTATTTGAAGTATATCATCTTACTGTACATTTTTCTGTTTTAGGCTATGAACACATCATTTCAAACATAAAAGTTAACAGAAGAAACAGAAGTTAAATCTATAAAATAAATATTCAACCTCAAAGCAACAATAGGAAGAATATTACTTCTGACTGAAGTTAACATGTTAGAAGCAATGTGTGCAATTACAATAAAAGACAAAATTCACATCATTACAAATTTGAGAAAGATTCCAAAGTTAAAAAATTGATAGTCAAGATTTTTGATGTTTCAAATATTAAGTAAATTTCAAATATAAATAAATAAATACAGTAGAGCGTCGATTTTCCAAATCAATTGGGGACTGGGGTTGTTCGTATAACTGATATTTCAGATAACCGATTTACATACAAAAAAATAGTTTAACGTATCGATGTTAAAATTTTTATCTGTTGCGTGTCGTTTTGCGTTGAATTTTCGTCGATGTTAAGCCTAACAAAGACTGTTGTATTGTTAAAAATTATTTTTTTATTTTGTACAAACAAAATAAATATATTGAAAAATATATAAACAATAAAAAATTATACTTCAGATGTTAATTTAGTATCAAAAACGTAAAATATTTGAATAGCCCAAGACATAGCCAAAGATTGCAGTGCCACAGCACTGGCGAAAATTTAAATTTGCCAACTGGAATTCTTTCGGATGATTGACGTTTCGGACGATTGACTTTCGGAAAATCGACGCTCTACTGTAATTGCATTGAATATACTGAAAATAATAATAATAAACATACAAAGCTTTAAAATATATATATATGTTAAGTAGGCAAATGAAAACTATACATTAAAAATATGAGTATAAATGTTAATAAGAATAAAATCTTCTTCAAGATAAATAAAAAAAAATCCAGCAACTAGCTGTTTAACTTTATAGGCAACAATTAGTGGCACCATATGTTATAATATTTTATTTAAAATTTTTTTTTTATTTTGTAACTATTATAAAATGGCAAAAAGATTAATTTTGAGAGTAGGGATGGGTTTTATAAAACATTGTAAATGATAATAATGAGTAAAATCAACAATAAGTTTAACCTTACTGGAGATACACACGACTCCCGTTATCTCCAGATCACCAAAATTTAACAGCATCAAACCCCCTAATACACAAACCTCCCTGAAAAATTTCAGAAATTGTTGACAAAAGGAACAAAAGTTATTAAGCTTCAAACAGGGGAACAAAATAAATCCACACCATATCCAGAAAAGAAACAAAAATGTCATTTAAAATGCTTTGTAATTACAATGTAAAAATTAATACCAGCTGCAGTTAAAATTAAAAATGCAATGGATCTATCATGGTTCTTTAATGACTTAGCATATTAAATTAGATTTAATCTCACTGGTTATAAATAGAAAAGTTTTTAAGCATTTCCATGTTCAATTAAAATACAGTATATTTTTTTCTTTTTCAAAATCTTTTTATAATCAATAAGCTATTTGCATTTTTAATCTTCAAAATTTACAATTGAAATACTAACATCTCCTCTTATTGTGTAATTTTTTAATCTTTAGTATTTTGAATGTTTTATAACTTAAGATTCTTTACAAGAAATATTAACTGCATAATAATTATAATATTATGAGAATGAATAATAATTAATTCATTTAATTATAATGATAATTTTGCATAAAAAACCAAGAACACTACACTAACAAATAATTCAGCAATACAGTAGTATCTTGCTAACCTGAACCTCAAGAGTCTGAAATTCTGGCTAATCCAAGCAATAGAAAAAAAAAAAAGGATCTCTCTCTCTCTCTCTTTAAATGAAATAGATGACTGTTATAATTACTTCACATCACCTAAAATACATGGATGGTGTGTGAAAACTCTCAAATTACATTAAAAATTTACTTTAAAATAGAAAACAAAAACTAGTCTCTTTCTTCCTCCTGCAATCTCGGAGAAAGAGATTGAAAACCCCAACATTAGTGAACTGAAGCTTGTCAATTCTTAAAAAAAGTGACTGGTGTCAGTTGTCCTGACAAAATACAATGAACTCATCCAACTAAAGTGTATTGAAAAACCCACATTAGGTTAAAAAAATACATTGAAAAAGAATTTCAGATAATTTAAAATACTTGCTAATCCAAAACTTTGAACTGCAGTTAATTTGAATTAGCAAGATTCTACTATAATTGCATCAATAATTCAATTATAAAGTTACATTATACCATACCTTAAGATATATTCCAGTTGAAATATTTAAAACTTGAACAAGGCCTTTACAATTACCGGTCTGAATTTTAGTTAAGAAATTTTAGGTAAATATTATATTACAAGTAACAAAAATGAAATAGATAGATCCAGTATTGAGAATGACAATTTAAACTTAAAAATTTTTTAATAAATGACACTTTTATCTATCTAAAGCATTACTTTTTGTATATTTATATTTATTTATTAAATTTTAATTCCATTATAAATTAATTAAACAATGTACTGGATATATTTTAATGTCTTGACTGCTCACAAAATGATAGTTACTTTTATGTTAGTATAAATTTTTAATAAAAAAAAAAACAATATCTATTAAAACAATAATAAAATAGATGTTGTTTAATATTAATAAAAAGGATACAACCACCATATTATTATTTAATGGCTGAAAAACAACACAGTAAACAGAAGCATTATCAGGATCGTTGACAGTCCTAATGCAAGTTCCTTTAGCGGCATCCCACAGACGTACCGTTCCATCTAATGACGACGATACTCCAAGATCGTTTGAAGCAGACCATTCAAAAGCTATGTAAAGATGTAACTTGTTAAATCACTACATAATACAAAATATCTGCCTTATTAAAATGAAACAGATAATTAAGATCCTACATTAATTTAACTACTTAATCTACAACTCTAGATAATACAGGTTGAGTCAAAAGTCCTTGCACATTTTTCATTCCAAAAGTACTGAAAATATATTAAATTTGCTAATGTAGTTACATAAGAAGTCATGCAGGGAGAATCCAATGGTACTTTTTAATAGTCTTAAAAATCTTTTTTCAGGGTCACTTGTGTTGTAACATTTTTAACAAGCAGATGCAGCATAAAAGTACCAATACAAAGTTAAGGAGCACCACTTAATTAGTCTAAAACTATTTTCTGAATTCTTAATCAGGATTGTGTAAACAGATATTCAAGATATTAATCTTTTTAAAAACTGAATTTCAAATTCATTAGGAATAAAAGCGATTGTTTTAAGTGACCTTAAAAATAATTTTCAAGGTCAATAAAAGGCATCCCATCCTAACTAGATTAACAAAATGAATATATCTTCAGTACTTTTGAAATAAAAAAGATGTAAGGGACTTTTGACTTGCCCTATATATTCAAATATATTCAAATTTATAAAACTAAATGAAATTTTATGATTAAAATATTCTAGCGCCTAATATTGAAAAATAATGATATCAAATTTAAAATAAAGGGAAAACTGCTGAATTTTTAATAACAATTTATTTAGCACTCCCTTTTCAATATGAAACCACATTTTTTTCCATTATATATCTTTAATTTATACTATATATGGGAATATAGGATATTAAGTTTGAAATTATAGCTTGATCAGATAGTTAACATGTAAAAATAAAAAAAAAAACGTATTTTATTATTTTAAACAAGTTTATGAATGTAATAAAAGTATTAATTAATTAGAACATTCTAATGTTAAAAAACTTCTAAATTATTTATTATTCAATGATGTCTTAATGAAAATTTTTTAAAAATACAATATTTAGTATGATTTTTTAATTATCAAATTTGTCAAAACTATTTTAATTTTATATATACAATACATCCACAAACCCAATATTTAAGTAATGCCACACTATCTGCTGTATTACTAGGCTAACTTATTATATTATGCTGTGTTATTGGGTTATCTATTAATATATTATAGCTCAATGATACGGCAGTTCGTTTGGCATTATTTTGATTTTATTTATCAATGCTTTGTCGTGAAATATTTAATACAAATTACAACAAACAGAAAATGAATTTATAATCTTACATTCAAATAAACTTCTACAAACCTGTTACACCCATAGTATGGCCTTTAAGTTTAAATAGAACACTTGCAGGTGGAGGAGTTAACTGACAAATTGACAAAGTTTTATCCATAGAACAGCAAGCTAATAGCGATTTGTCGTTGTTTGCAAATTTTACTGCTGTTACTATAAAAATAATATATAAACATTCAATTAAATTGACATTTAATCAAGTATTAAAAAAATTGTTAATAGAAGGATGAAATTGCAAATGTTTTAAATTCATTCCATGGAACTGTTTGTAGAAACCTATAAAAGATTGGAAAAGTTTCTAAGATAGGAAAATGGGTACTGTAAATAGCTAATCACAACATTTAAACATTTCCTTGTGTCTTTTATCCTGTATTGCTTTAATACCTTTTCTTGATCAGCAGGTTACTGGAGATGAAAATGGTTCTTCTATAATAATGTGATGAGAAAAAGACAATGGATGGATTGAAACAAGCAGCCAAAACTGACTGCAAAAGATGGATTCCATCCAAAAATAGNAATTTATAGACTTATAATTAAACCAGCAGGGATATCTGGTATTGGCAGGCTAAAATAACTCTTAATATGGTTTTAATTTTAATGTTTTCCCTTATTACTTTTGCCAGAGCAATGCTGAGTAAACTCTGTCAGTTAATAAATAAATAGCAGTTTTCAGATCAGCAGTCAACAAAATGCAATGTCCATATTAATATATCATCATTTCATGGTATGATAGCACATGACATCATACCATAATGGATCATTTAAACAGATGATGTATACAATTTAATTCTGAAATTGTTCATTAAATATTACACTTTATAATAAATAAGCAATACATGTATATCATATTTACCTGATATCTTAACTTATACTTTATTTTAATTAATGGATACATTTTATTATGGTTTTATATATCAATAACTTTGTCAAACATCTATTTAATATGCTGCAACAGAACATTATGTTAAATGTGTTGTGGCATTTTAGGTGACGATTAATATTGCAACATAAATGACATTACAAGAGAATTAGTTCAAATCAAGAATCAGGCCACAAAACACAGACACCATAAAGAAATAAAAAAAAAGGCTACATTTCTTGTATGATGCTTATAAGTAGTTAATCACTACTTATAAGCATCATACAATAAATGTAGATCTAATACAACAAAAAGACAATAGAATTTTAACTTGCAGCAAAGAGGTGGACACTATATATAAAGCACTCTCTAACAAAGTAAAATACAATGTAATCTACTAGTGAAATCCTAGCATGTATGCATTAATGAGGAACAGAAAAGACAGGACAACATCAAAAGAATTATACAAGATTTTGGTGGATGACAAAAACTTCAATACATGCATCCACTAAACTGGTTATACACTCTATTCATTGGATGTGACACAAAAAATGACTGACATACAATTAAAGCATTATAACAGAGCCTTGGCAGTATATACTGTAAATTCAATATGAGATTATATGGGATGAAGCTAAAATACAATCAATAAAAGATTCTGAATTAGCCAAAATGATTGAAATACAAAGACAGATAACTTACTGAAGTTGAATTAATATCAAAGATTAATACAACCTCTGTAACAAGAAATATTCTCTAATGCATGGAGATTATGGTATAGATGAGAATATCCCCTTCAAAACTCTACATTTAAAATTTGCATTATATGTTAAAACACAATTCAGTTTAGTGTGTTCTCATTTATTCTAGCAATAATTTTTATTTTCTTCTCTTTCACGCTTGATGTTTTACATATGTTTAAAAAATGTTATTTGTTGTTATGTAATTTATTAATTTATTATTATACTTTTAAATTATTTATTGCATTTTAAATTTCAAATTCCCTTATATGTTAGAACACACTTTCAAATATCCATTCTATGATGTGATGAATTCTATAATATATTCAAAGGATGGTAAACTTTGAAGATGATATAAATTAGACCAGAAATACAGTACATTGTTAATAATAAAATTTTTGCTGATAATAAGAGATTCAATATTTATATATTGGTAAATTGTAGATTTTACATGTTCTAAATGCTTCTTGATTGATATTCAGTTTTTGAATATCTAATTTTAGCTTTCAATTTTGAAATTTTCATTTATTTATCTATTATTCCTCATAGAATTGGACAAAGATATTTCATTATATTTTTGGATCTGTAGTTTCATTTTGACATAGCCGTGCTGTCCAAAGGCAAAAAAACTGAAAACAAAACTGCACATTTGTCATCATATCTAATTAGTATTTATTGATACAGTCCATATTTCAGTTTATAATTAAGTTCAGAATAGAAATATTTCAACATTAAAAATTAATTATATTGGATGATGAATATGATTATTTTTATTACATAATAAGCAAATTAACCAACCTGCATCTTTATGTTGATCAAAAATATGATGAACTCCAGCAAAAGCATAATTTTCAGCAACAGTAGTTCCACCAGCCATTGCTCTAGTTAATGATATATAAATATATTATTTATACTTTAAAATCTTTTTTAAATAATTAAACTGATATATTTAATGTTTAGCTCTACTATATATTTTAGTTGGCAATAACTCTTAAAAATCATATGGAAGCAAACAGTAACATAGCAAAGTGAAACTACTTATCAGCTTGCAGTAAGTTTTTCAAACAGATATTAAACAAATTATTCCTCATAGAATTGGACAAAGATATTGAATTATATTTTTGGATCTGTAGTTTCATTTTGACATAGCTGTGCTGTCCAATGGCAAAAAATTGAAAACAAAACTGCACATTTGTCATCATATCTAATTAGTATTTATCAATACAGTCCAATACAGTAGAGCGTCGTTTATCCAAATTAACTGGGGACTGGGGTTGTTCGGATAACTTATTTATTGGATAACCGATTATGTACAAATAAAAAATTTTTCTCCATTGCGTGTCGCTTTATGTACAAACAAATAAATTTTCTCCATTGCATGTCGCTTCGCGTTGAATTTTCGTTGATGTTAAGCCTAACATAAACTTTTTAAAATAATAATCGTGGCTATTGTATCATTAAAAATTATTTCTTTATTTTTTACAAACAAAATAAATATATTGAAAACATAAAAACAAAAAAAATACTTTAGGAGTTAATCTAGTATCAAAAACGTTCGATTCAGCATGACATACAGTCCTCAGAAAAACATCACACAAAAGTGCCAGTGCTGCCAGCTAAAACACATACACAAACATAAAAAATATTGGAGTAGCCCAAGACATAGCCAAAGATTGCAGCACCACAGCACTAGCAAAAATTTAAATTTGCCAACTGGAATTCTTTCGGATAACCGACGTTTCGGATAAACGACGCTCTACTGTATTCTGCATCACAAAAAAATGTTTAATATATTAGACAAATGCTTTTGACCTAATAATAGACCAGCATCAGGTCAATGTAAGAATTCCATTGCAAACATTACACAATCCAAACATGGAAATAACGCTGAAATTTAAATGTGTTCTCCATATAAAATTAATAAATTGTACAATGATGTACATGTTTTTTGTTGCATCCAGTTTTATGTGGAAAGTTTTGTGATCAACATCCTACATACTTTTTATGATAATTTCATATAAAATAAATCTTAAGAAAATAGCTCAAATTTTTTTATGCACATTACAATATTTCTGATGAATTTGTTATAAATACAAATGTTTAGGGAATGTATAATTTCTATTTAGTAAAGAAAACTTATACAAACTCTATCTTTATTCACTAACAAAACTGTTAAGAATTTCTAATATATCTTCTTTATCATCATTTTTTATAATCAGTCATTTTTAAAATGATATTAGTAAATGCAGCAAAATATTACAACATTAAAGAATAAAAATGAAATATATAACACACCGACTTGCTTCAGCAGCATGAGTAGGAACTAAATTTTCTTCTATAGGATGAACTAAAGTTTTCTGTGACATTCTTCTGTTTTCACTTTGTGAAACATTACGGCCATCAAATGAATCACTATTCTGCAATTTGTAATATTTAAAATGTTTTTATTATCAGGAATATATAATTCATACATCTACATCATCATCCATATCATCATCATTATTGCTATTATTACATTCCAAACATAATTTTGTATTTTATTTTCTTCTCTTTCACGCTTGATGTTTTACATATGTTTAAANTCATCCATATCATCATCATTATTGCTATTATTACATTCCAAACATAATTTTGTATTTTATCATTCAATAAATAAATAATTGTAACTTTAAAATAATATAATGTGTGTTTCAGAATAATTATATATATATATATATATTTAAAAGGTCTACTGGAAAGTTCTGTCCGTTTTTAGAATAAAACAAAATAATAAATTTTTCATACCTTGAATAAACTTTATTGAATAATATAATTTCCATCATCATTTATGACTTCTTGCCAGCATGATGACAATTTGTATATCCCATTTTTAAAAAATGCCTTATCCCTAGAGGCAAAAAATTGAACCTGTGCTTGTCTGACATCATCTTCATTTTTGAATTTTTTGCGCTGCAAAAAATTTTGTAAGGACAGAAACAAGTGATAATCGGAGGGTGCTAGATCCAGGGAGTATGGTGGATACAACAGAATTTCCTAGCCAAGCTCTGCAAGTTTCTGATGAGTCCCCAAAGCAGTATGTGGCCTGGCATTATCATGAAGCAATATGATGGATGTCCTTCCTATTGAACATTGCTGGCCTGTTTTCTTGGAGTGCTGTTTTTAAATTATCCAATTGCTGGCAGTACCTCTCTGAATTAGCTTTTCGTTCAGTTTTAACAGCTCATAATGTATTAGTCCTCAAATGTCCCACCATATAACAACATTCTGTTATTCACGCTCAACTTCAGTTTAGAGGTGGAGAAGCAGGTTTTCCAGATTCACAATTTGCCTTTTTCCTTACGATGTTTTCATAGGTAATCCACTTTTCATCCCCAGTTATCATCCGGTCCAAGAAAGGTTCGATTTTGTTCCGTACAAGCAGAGATGTGCATACGATGACTTGATCATTCAGATTCTTCTCACTTAACTCATGTGGCACCCATCTCGAATATTTCCACATCAATCCTAGTTTCCAAATATGATTTGAAATGGTTTGTTGAGCTGAGTCAAGCTTTTCCACAATCTCCGATGTTGTCAAAAAAGGATTTTGCTCTAACATGATCTTGACAATATCATTGTCGATCAGAGATGGTCGCCCAGAGCATGCCTTATCAGAAAGGTCGAAATCACCTATTTGAAATTTTTCAAATTATCTTCTGCATGTTCTATCAGAAACTGTACCTTCACCAAACAGTTTCAATAAATTTCTACATGCTTCTGCAGTATTTCTTTCTTGTTGGAATTCGTACAAAATACAGTGACGTAAATGAACTTTATCAGTAGCCATGTGTATACGATCACATCTCCCTTAATACTAACATGAATCATCTTCATTTTGGTTCATTTGTTAGGTCAGTATGTATACATTCAGTGACAAAAAGAGAAAGCCAAATATGCATCAAATGAATATGCGCATGGTTGTTGAAACTTGTTGTAACTGAAACGGACAGAACTTTCCAGTAGACCTAATATATAACATTTTGTTCTATTAACTAATATATGTACAGTACAGTCGACCCCTCTATAACATGGTAGATATGTTCCGTTCTTTATGAAATTGATGTTCTACGAGTCCTTAAATACATGAGCCAATCACAGCCCGGCATGTATGCAGTTTACGGACTACGGCTGTTTGAAAGGTTTTCTTCCATAAAATTAATTGGTTCTAGACTAATTTGACTCAACATTTCCAAAATACATATAATTTTTTGGGAATGTACGATATCCGCTATTGGTCTAGATTCAACCAATCCTGTCGTGACACGAGTCGGCAATGACGTTTTACTGAATTATAAGAGTTTTTTTAGCATGTTTCTATAAATACGGTCGCAATTTTTTTGCCGTCATATAGGAATCCGAACTATATGAACCCATTTTATAGGGGGGTCTACTGTATTAGTTAATAGAACAGAATGTTTGTAAGAATCTTTCTAAAATGTTTATCAATAATAATAACAACTCTCTCACTAGTCCATGTCTTGAGGTGAGAGAACTCAGTAATTCCAACAAATCATAAAACAATGCCAGACAGAGCATAAATTTTGTAGGACTATGCATGTCAGTAGAGTCTACAGAGAGAAATGAAACAAAGAGTATAAGCAGCATCTCAACTAAAACAGACAACTACTAAACAGTGTCTGTTACCCATGTCAAAAACCAGCTGAGCTATAAATACTTGGCTTTAGATATACATAATGTGGCACCAAAATCTGGACAAAATTCAATTTCAAATTCCCACCATTCTTTACCACTGGTAGATGTCATGTTTGGCGTTCAAATAGCTTAACACGTGTACTAAACCATCATAACCTCGAAAGTCTCAATGTTAAAACCAGGTGTGGAGTATAAGTGAAGAGCCACGATTATCAAAAGTGTTTGCACTGGGCACTCGGCAACAGAAATCATTCAGTTCTTCGGGTACCCAAAATCAACTGTGCATGATGTCATCACAAAGTAGAAGGAGTCGGAGAAGTCCAATGAAGGTTTTACAACACTGGCGAGGAAAACTCACTTGAAGAAATGTATTGTCGGGATGCCCGAAATCATTCAATGGGCTCAGGAGTTGATTTTTGAGGATCCAGGTCAGTCAATCCGAAAATTGTCATTGGCTGTTGGTGTGAGCAAGAAAACTATGCATAGAATCATCAAGGAGGACCTCTGCTACAAGTCTTACACAATTAAGTGAGACAGATGCTTTCCAAAGCTGCGAGGACAAAGTGAGTTGAATGCTATAACTTGCTTTTGTGTTCCTTAAGACACAATGCTGCCGGATGACTCAGAATTTTTTCTGACAAGAAAATTTTTACTGTCGATGTGAAAATCAATCAAAGGAATGACTGCTGGCTCACCCACGACCCTGAAAATGTCCCCATTATTGCAAGAACGAAATTTCCGGCAAATGTTCACGTGCTAGGTGTTATGTCCAGTGATAGTGATGTCATGCCACTATATTTCTATAACAAAGGGGAAAATGTCACAAAAGAAATTTACTTGCATGTTCTGACAAATGTAGTGAAGCTGTGGATGGAAACTGTGTTGTCTGGAAAGCTGTATGTTTTCCAGCTGGACAGTGCACCCACCCACACAAGTCATTTGGTGCAAAATTGGTTGATGGACAATGTCAACATGTTTTGGTCGAAAGAATTCTGGCCTCCCAACAGCCCAGATTTGAATCCTTTGGACTTCTATGTATGGAGTGTAGTTGAAAAGGTCACAAACAAGGCCAGACATCCAAACATCGCATCATTGAGAGCCGCTATTGATGCGGAATTCACTGATATGTTATGACACATTAAGTGCACCTACGCATGCTTCAGACCAAGAATGGATGCGGTCATTCAAGCAGGAGGGGGATATATTGAGTATATGTATTTGTGAGAATATGGACGAGGAGACAGAGCCCTCTAATCGTCAGATCGGTGAGATCCACTCACAGCGTCACTGGATGGCTTTTTATTGAGTGGCGAGGGGGTTGAGAAAGTCGACAGGTGTCTGCGCAAGCAATGATAGACAGGTTCACAGGTTAAACAAACAAATAAGGAGTTTATTATATACTAATCTAATTTACAGGAGCATACATAAAGAATTAAATGATTAAAATGCAGATAACATATAAATCTATCAGTAAAGGCAATCAAACTAATCACTATGCCATGTGTCTAATCCCTAGAGTGAGAGAGAGAGTTTACAAAGGTTTCTGCCCTCAAATATACCTCAACATGCTGTTGGATGACTGTATGCGACAATCATTTTGGAATATGAAAGCTGGAACAGTCCTATGTCTTCTACCTGCTTCTTCTCAGACAGGACCAGGATGGGAGACACTTGTACCAAGAACTTTCTGGGACAATCACCTTGAACTTCCTGAGACGATCGTTTTTATACAGTCATTGTTGGCATTGAGCCAACTGGTTGTTTGTCATTACGATAACCAATTCACAGGCGTGCGATGATGTGCCCTTCTTCCTTCCTAACTTGTTGATGTTAAGAGTTGACATCCAATCTATTTCTGTGAGAACGTGCAATAATTTTTTTCTCATCAACTGATGTTTTCACTTCCTTCGAAAAATTCATCTAACAGTAAAACTCAAAAATTTACGCCCTCAAATCGTCGGGCTTACATATTCTTTATAGCCTTACAAACAATGTGGTTAAAAAAAATTTGTAAACCTTTTTGTTTTTGCAATAAAAAAATATGTTTGGAAAAAACGTGTAATTTGTCCAGATTTTGGCGTCGCACCCTGTATAAAGCTCACCCACTTCTGTGAAGATAACAAAAACAATTGTGAAACATTCATGCATTATACTGGCTTGAATGTTGTCCAGGTTAACAAGATCTGGATTTGTGGGTTAGTAAATACTTGTTTTGAAAAATCTGCCATAGTCATCCTTGACCACCAGTGCACTAGTCAAAGTACAACTACTACATCACAAACACATTCACCATCTCACTCACATACAATGGATAACACTAACACATCTAAAGTGTTTTCATCAGCAATCCAACCACTGACTAATAACACTGAAAAACCAAGCCAACGGTTGAAGTAGACTCAAGCACAGGAATGAATTCACCATTTGTACCTAGTCATCACAAAATTAAAAGCAGATATTATAGCATGTCTGCTTTTAATTTTGCAGACACTACATGACAAATTCACACAAAAATCGCACAGAGCAATTGTTGTTGAGCAGAAAATACCAATTATACACAACAACCTTATTTTACAAAGTATGCTTGAACATATCAAACAAGTTGCAAAACAAGACATTAACACAAAAACATTAAACACTAGATCAGACACTCATTGACAATACTTCAACAAAAGTCACTTACAAAAATGTACACAAGATTACACGCACTAACAAAACATAAAAACAGTTACAACTAGTGACACACTATAGACATGCAATAAATTAACACACAAACAAATTATTCTATGAAATATTCACTATACAGACTTAGATCCCACACAGACTACTAATACTCAAAATACACACATCAAAACAAATAGAGAAAACCTTATGTTAATTAAATGCACATGTATTACTAATGTGAGTTAAAAAGTTTATGGTGTTGAAAGAGATAAAGAAAAGAAAATATTAAGTTTAAAACTAAATATAATTACAAGCAGCTTCAAAGATGACAAATTACCATCTTCTTCAGATAATAAAAGAAAAACAAACAGAACAAATACAGTTTACGAATCTAATATGAAATCTTAATATTCTAAACAATAAGGGATTTGAATTTTGAAATTATTTAAATGCAGAGTAATAAAATATTATATGACATTTATTTTAAAAGAAAATATATATAAATTAACAAACAACAATTTAAAAGAATAAATATTAAATTAAATTATAAATTACCAATTAATATCATTATTACAATTCTAGAAATTTTGCACAAGTTAAACAGTACAAGTAATTATTATAATTTACATATGCCAGACCATATATACTGTCTGTAAATAGAATAAAAGATTACTAGGGCTCTGATTAAGTATTGATGAAAACAAAATAAGTTAACAGTAACATATGAAAATATAGTTTACATCACCTTTACAGTACTCAACTTTACAAATAAATAAATAATAAACAACAGAGTTAGACTACTGTTTCACTTAGCCTTTCTTTCTGCTTATTTAAAATTTTTCAATTCAATAAAACTTCCAAATTATCAATATTTTTTTTACTATTCATTAGACAGTTTAACCTAATAAATTTACATGATTATAAAATATCATCTAAATCTGTATAAAATTAAATATTCTTTTATCAAGTAAAAATACAAATAATTTCAAGATCTCATTCTCAAACTTGAAAATTTCTCCATTTTCATTGGAAAAAAGATTAAATTCTTTAAATTTTTTAAATCAAAATCAATGAACACTTTTAAAATACAGAAAAAAATAATATTTTCTTATAATTTAATATTTACAGTTATTTATCATAAAAAATTATCATTCTAAGTTCAGATGAAAGAGCATGTAATCTATTACCTCTAAAGTTATTCTACTATTACTTCTTGCTCCTAAACTTCTACTTCTTATACTTCTAAAATATAAATATAAAATGTGATTAATACATATATATGTAAATTAAGAAATTGTATCAATTTATAAGTTTCATTTATGTATTTTTAAATTAAAAATACATAAATGAAACTTATCATATTTTAATTCAATAAAAATCATTCTTAAAGTCTGCATCATTGAAAAAAAATTAAAAATAATTTTTTGTTGGATACAGTTCAAAATTTATTTTAAGAAACATTTTCAAGCTTCTTACCTCATCTAATTATATATGATAAATTATTTAATTCCAGAATTTAAACTTAAATATTGCATTATGACAATTTAAAAGGATATCACTTTTATAATGGACAAACATTTTAAAATTTATAATTTTTAATGAAAATTAATGAGTTTTTACAATTCAACATAATTTTTCTTTATTATTATTTTTGTTTATTTTACATATAGAAGATGGGTGAGGTAGTTAAAGCAACATCCTGTCACTCTGAATGAACACTTTCACAAAAATTTTCCCAAGCAGTCTGTCAGGCCCTGTATTCATCTGATTATCCACTTTTAGGGCCTGACAAAACTTACAATAGCTACAGAAAAAAGGCCTTTTTAGCACCCGCAGAGGAGAAGTTAAGTTACAACTACTTTATTTACAGAATGGTTAAAAAGAAAATAATAAAGAATGATATATAAAAAAATTCAGAAAAATTTGAAAAGCAAAAAAAAAAATAAAATTTGAAAAGAAAATCAATACTAAGATTTTTTTAAAAAGTTACTAAAGCTAAACGATTGCCAGATTATATCAGGCTATATTAATGCTACTAATTATTAATTAAATGACAAGTAATTACCCCTTTTTGTCCATCAACCACAGTATTATTAACCATGGCATTTCTCTGGAATGTACTCTTATGATTGATGAGTATCATCATCCAATATATATCATCATCTTCAATAAAATTTAGCATTTTCCATAAACCTTTAGCTCCTATTTTATCTATAAATTTTCATTTCAATATAAACCATTCTAATCTATAGCCATTAAGCTACATAGATAAAATGCAAACATTTATTCATCTATTAGAGACTTTCTGTATTAATAAACAAATTTATAACTGATGAAATTTTTAATGTAGATAGGGCAACCAAATCAACAATTTTTTATAAAATCAATAACAAAACTATTCTCAAATCCAAACAACCAAGAAGAAAAACTGTAATGATATACATTTAAAAAAATTCCTTCATTTAAATCTATGCTGATGAAGTATTGCCAGAACTGTTTTAACAGCATTTACATGGCAGCAAAACATGAAACTTGCTCATCACAAATTGATAGGAAAAAATGTGACAAATCAATGATACTCTTTCTTATTCTATATTTCTAAATTCTTAATTGTAAATGAAAAGGAAGATTTAAAGAATGTTTTAATTTAACTGTATTTCGTTTATTTTTCAAAGTTTGTATTTGATATAAATTTGCATGTTGAGGAATTTGATTTAAAGATGTCAAAACATTACAGGTAAAATTATTAGGTTTTTATTAAATCTTTTATTGAATCTTTTAATCTATTTTCTAAATTGTAATGGATTTTTTAAAAAATTTACAATTTTTTCAATGAATATCAAGTGTGTATGCAGATAGAAAATTTTACATTGAGAAATTTAAATAATTTAAATTTTGAAAATTGTTTTGAATCAGAAAATACATGGTGTACACCAAAAGTTCCCTAATTCAAGTTTAGAAAATTATTTCTTTATATGCTAAAAAAAATGACAAAAAAAAAAGAATTACTAATTTAGATTTGAGACAATCTTAAAAGTGTTTTGAACAAATTCATATGAGTGGAGTAAGCAGGAAACATGATTATGTCAAACATGGTGCTTAATTTAAAACAAAAAATTACACTTTTGAAAGGCTTATTTCAACACAAAATCTTGCTAATAATGTGTGAAGATTTTGAACAAAAACTTTTCCAATGATGTATCACCAAATAAGCCTACTTTCTGGTGGTTGTTAAAGTCAGCATTGCTGCTTCAGCACTGCTGTATGACGTAAAACATGTGGTTTAACAACACCAGTGTTGCAGCCATCGAAATGGCAGCCATTTGGAGTGCAGTTTATGCATTTTGTGAAATTTTTAATTTTAAATCTAATTCTATGAAATCATCAATGCTGTTATTTTCGACTTTTTTCAATAAAAGGCCAAGAGAAGTGGAGGAGGAGAAAATTCTTATGGTAATCAATGAATCTCCAATAAAAAAGGTAAAAATCATGGATTACATTGAAGAAATCATTCCACGGTACAATGATATTGACTTCAAAGCATATTTTCATCTTAAATGCAAAACTGTAGAATTTATTTTACTAAATATAAACCTGCAAAAGAAGTCAAACACTGGTAGACCATCTTTATATTATTCTGATAAAGAAAAAATGTTACTATTATCGTTGTAGACACTGGAAAACCAAGAATCGCTTCATGGTATCGCCGACAGATTTGGGTTAGAAAGAGGACACGCACATTGACTGTTCATTACATTTTGTACAGGACTAAATAAAATGAGAAAATATTTTATTCAGTGACCAACTGGACAACAGGCAGCCGACATTGTAAGAAAGTTTTCGGAATTGCGTGGATGGAAAAGTTTTCCGAATGTTTTTGGATGTATAGATGGAACGTTAGTTGAAATTACTTTAGGTAAACACCATAAGGAGGAATATTACTGCAGAAAGCAACTCACTGCTGTAAGTTTACAGGGTGTTTGTAACAGCAGAAAAGTATTCATTGATATCTATGCTGGTTGGCAGTGGCGGCCTTAGGGGATGGCGAGCAGGGCAATCGCCCGGGGCCTCGCACAACAACCAAGTAGAAAAAAGTTGATATTTAAAACTTTTTATTTTATCCCTGGCTATTAGTTATAACAATAAAATAAATTTAATTTATAGTACAGTATATATTAATATTAATAAGTGCCTACTATTTCAATTCACATACTTTGCACAAAGGACAAGGGCCTCGCAAAGATCTGCCACCCAGAGCCTCGCAATGGATAAGGCCGCCGCTGCTGGTTGGCCTGGCTCAAGTCATGATGCATGTGTTTGAAAGAACAGCCCTTTATATAAACATATTTCAAATGATACTGTTTCCATTCCCAAGAACTGCCATCTTCTTGGAGACTCTGCATATTCTTTATCAACATATTTAATGGTGCCATACAAGGATAGTGGGCACTTAAATAGGAAAGAAAAATTGTTCAACAAGAGACTTGTTGAACAATTTTTAAGTTCTTCACATGTGGTTATTGAACAAGCCTACAGAGATCTTTTTGGCCAGTTCAGGCAATTAAAACTGCTGCATGTGACACAGCAGTCCAATATCCCAAAAATGATCATTTCAGCATGCATTCTTCATAACTTTTGTGTTTTACAGAATGACAAAGCATCTGAAAAGGACAACAATTGCATACAAAATGTGAACAACTTGGCTGATTATGAGATCAATCAATATGGAAGAGAGATTATTGGAAAAGAGAATTATTGAATGAATTATTGGATTGAATTCCATCAATATGGAAGAGAGATATTACTGCAAATTATTTGTATCAGCAGTTAGAATAATTTTGTGATATTTGTTCTTTAATTTGCTGTAGTAGTAATTGGCCAAAGCCAGCAAAAATAACCAGCATTGTTTATGTAACAACCAATTAAAATGTTTAAAATAAAATCATTAATATTTTTATTGATGTGTGTTTGAGTTTTTAAACACTTTGGTCTTGTGTTAAATGGATTTACTTAACTAACATTGTGCAAATGAGGGGTGAAAAGGTATATCTACTTGTAGTAGTAATAAATAAAACCATTGAAACAGATATAGGATAATCAATGGATAGGTTCTCAAACTTATTTCGACCATCGCCCACTTTGAGATTAAAAAAAAACTAGTGCCCCCATATTTTTTAACTTACCTTTTTACATTACCATCTGTTGCATATCTTAAAAACAGTTATTGCAAATATAATGTTTAAACATGTATCATTATATGGATAGGATAGATAGTGTGTGATCCATATCCTATTTCTGAGAAAAAAGAATGTTTCAATGAGAAGAAATAAAAGTCATATTTAATCACTGAGCCTTCTACTGCCCTCTGAAAGCCTCCAGTGCCCAAAAGGAGACGTTATCGCCCACTTTGAGAAAGGATGATCTGTACCATAGTTTGTTCAAAATATATTTAATACTGGAAAAATAAAGTAAAAAAATTGCCAGAATAAATAATAGTTTTGCACTTTTTATATAAATTTGTAACAAGATAGACATGTTTGAAATGAAATGTTTCAATGTAATTTAGTTACATGAATTCTATGTTTCTGCAAAGAGTACAAGGTTTCCTGTGAAGTATTTTTTATACAAATTTTTCTAATACTGAACATTTATAAAAGATTTCATAAGATGTTACTTTTCCTGTTGACACATTTGAATTTCTTTTAATTTTATTGTCTCTCTTCTCTTTTTAAGTATGAAAACAGTATTAAGATTTTTTTAAAGCATTTTGTATCAGCGTAGGCTGTCTGTATTTCTCATTTGAAAATTCTGTGCTTGAACAAGGTAAAAAACTCATTTTGAAAAGTATAGAATTCTAATTGTATTTATTTGCATCACTAACTAACTGAAGAGGTGGAACGTTAAAGCATTACAATATGTTTGCCAGTATTTCATATCAAATGTATAAAAATGGGTTTGTAAAAATAAAAAACAAACAATTCTTCTGAAATACAAACTTAATTGTTTATTATTAGTTTTACAACAAATCTTTAATAAAATCAAGTAAAAATATAAATGGCTAGTAGGTAGTCCTACAGTCTGTTTTTTTTTTTTATAAGTTTTCCAAAATATCTATAAATGATTGCATCATTTTCCTTCTTTCTTCATTGTTTTCCTTTTCTTGTTGTAGCCTTTTTCCTTCAATTTCTTTAAATTCTTCCCATCATTGGTTTTATCTTTCTTCTCTCTCTTTTTCAATTTTTTCGTGCTTCTCCAGATACTGTGAAAACCACAGTGGTGGGTCATCTGCTTTTCTTTTTGGTATTTTCTAAAGTACAATGTGCTGCTGCTTGTTGAAAACAACTCTACGAGGGCTGTTCGGAAAGTTCGCGGCCTTGCCTATATGCGGCGCTGCGATCAATTTAATTTTTGGCGGGAATAATTCAGCCATCTTTGCTAAAGATACGATACCAATTTCCGCTTGATTTGTCAAAAAGTTTTGCCACGACAGCTTAGCAGATAGTCAGTGTGCACATGCTTTGTCAAAAATGGAGAAGACGGAGACTCGTGCGGTCATAAAATACCTGACGAAAAAAGGGTTGACCCCATCTCAAATCAAAGCTGACATGGATGAAGTTTTAGGAGAGTCTGCTCCTTCGTACACCACTGTGAAAAAATGGACAGCCCTTTTTAAATCTGGCAGAGAAAGTGTGGAAGATGACCCTCGCAGCGGACGGCCGTCAACTGCTGTCACTGAAGAAAACATCGACAAAGTTCACGATTTGGTATTAGCAGATCGCCGTTTGAAAACGCGTGAGATAGCTGAGACAACAGGCATCTCTGTCGACCGAGTGCACCACATCCTAACCGAAGATTTGGGTATGACGAAGGTCTCAGCAAGGTGGGTGCCGCATCTGCTGACCGCCGAGCAAAAACGTGTTCGCACTTTGATGTCAAAGGAGTGTTTGGACTTCTACCAGAAAAACCCACAGGATTTCTTGCGTCGGTTTGTGACTACTGACGAAACGTGGATCCATTACTACACTCCTGAAACAAAAGAACAGTCGAAGCAATGGAAACACCACAGTTCGCCACCACCAAAGAAGGCAAAGACAGTTCCATCAGCGGGTAAAGTGATGGCCTCGGTTTTTTGGGATGCTAAAGGCATCATCTTTATTGACTACCTAGAAAGAGGAAAGACCATTAATGCTGTCTATTACTGTGAACTTTTGGAAAAACTGAAGAAAGAAATCGAAGAAAAGAGGCCACACTTGAAGAAGAAAAAAGTTCTGTTCCACCACGATAATGCACCTGCACATTCCGCCAGAATCACTGAACAAAAGATAAACGAACTTCGCTTCCAATTAGTTCCACATCCACCGTACTCACCTGATTTGGCCCCCAGTGACTTCCACCTTTTTCCAAACCTAAAAAAATTCTTGGCTGGAAAGAGATTCCACTCAAATGACGAAGTCATCTCTGAAGTGAACGAGTATTTTGCATACCTTGACAAATCGACCTATTGTGATGGCATAAAAAAGCTAGAACATCGCTGGAATAAGTGCATTGCTAACAGAGGAGATTACATTGAAAAATAAAAAAGTTTTAACACTATTTTGTTTGTTTTTCTATGTGAGGCCGCGAACTTTCCGAACAGCCCTCGTACTGGAGAAGGAGTGCTTGAAGCAGCACTAATTTTTTTCAGGTAGTGAACTTATTGAAGTTTCTGGAGAAGTAACATCAGACTTACAACCTATTACTGCATTGAAAAGATCAAAGTAGGGCCAGGTTATAGCCCCTTTCCCAGTTTTACTTTTCACCTTTTCTTTGTTTCTTCTATATGTGGATAACAGGTTTTGCCACTTTTTATTGCACTCTGTACCAGATATTGTATATCCCTCTTTTGCTAAATGATCAGAAACCTTCACCCACAGTTTGTTTTTGGCTATTGATTTCTGAAATTCCTCCTCCATTTCCAATCTGATACTTATTAAAAGCCTGGTCATAGCATCAGTCCACTTGCCATTTGACATAAGTAAATCTGAAAAACAATATATCAAATTTAAGTCTTTATCTTTAGGAACATTTTGAAACATTTTTAATCATGTCCAATCATTGTATAACTATTATCCCACAATTGTCAAGACTGTCCATTTAACTATGAAATTTTGCAATATTTTCTTACATTTATACAATACGATATTTTCTTGTAATGATAAATTATTTTTATACATTTATAAAAATAAGTAGAATTAAAAGTATATTTTAATTAAACATACCATCTGAAAGAGGTCTCACTTCACTCCAAATGCCTGAAGTGCTTGAAACTGTTTTAAAATAAAAATTATATAAATTACACTGTAAAGTAATTCTGACAGTCACATTTCTTTTAATACCTGAATATGTATTATTTTGTAAATTTTTAATGGACTCCACCAGCATATGTTCTTTAGATTTTGTCTTTATTTGATTTACAAGTACTAATCCATATTGCTGAGCAAATTTAGGATCTAAAATTAAAAATTACAAAAAAGATCATTTTAAGTATAGAGATTTCCAAAGATTAAAACATTTTAAAGTATATATCAGTACATAATATTTTAATACAAATATTTAAGTCCATATAACAAAGTAATTAAATATTAAAAATTGAAGTATGATATAGGTTTAAATTGAATGTAGAAATTTTAAAATGATTTCTTTCATTGTGGAACATGTATTGCTCTGGATACTCTCCCCTAAATTATATGCTTAAAATAAGTTTTTTTTTAAAACATAAAACCAACATATTTATAATTCAGGCATTTCCAATAAATATTGCAATATTTGAAGTATTTTACTTTATACGTAGAACATTATTTATTTCAGACAACTCAAAAATCTATTCAAAGTTATTAAATAAACTAACAAATATTTATAAAATAATTTTAAAATTATATAATTAATATTTACCGTTTTTTTTTAAATCTTAAAAGCTGTCTTCTTGTCTACAAGAACTTTAAATTTATTGCTTTTGATAATAAATGCGAATTCTTCCACCATTTTGCTGTAGCAGAAAAACCATCTCCTTCAACTGCTTTAAAAATATCCTCAAACTCGAGCATTTGCTTTACGTTAAGCGGAGTGCAGCGGAGAGTTTAACAACAGTTTAACTGCAACAATAGCAAAGCGCTTAGTAAAGCAACGAGTTTAACAACAACTGGTTTATGAATTTGTTCAAAGGTTTTGTGAAACCTGGATCTGTTTTTTAATCATCACATCATTTCTAAGGATTTGTGGCCAACTCAATTTCCAGATTTAACTTCACCAGATTTATTTTTATGAAGGTATCTAAAGGATAAAATTTACATAAACCATAACAAATATAATGGCAACAATGTTTATCAAGTACAAATAGGAAAAAATAAAATGTCATGGAGTGTATCTCTGCCTCTAGATGGAAGGCAGACACTTTTGGCATCTAGTCTAAATTTCTGAGTACAGTTTTTCTACATGCTTTGCTCATTTACATTGTGTGTGCAAGTCATGTCTTATTAATAAAAAAATTTGAAAGATTGAGTAAAGGAACTTTTGATACACCCTATATACACACTACGTTATAGATAGTGTTAATTTTTATATAGATATTTTGCATAAATATGGTAATATAGTTTTTCATTTTCAAGATTTCTTTAAAAAGTAGTTATAAGCAGCTTAAATGTACTACAGTATTTATTAAAACTGTTAATAACTGAATGAATTTAATTTAAATAAAACTGTTTGGACAATGGTTTCAGTGTCATTATTGTATAGAGTTTCTTTACTTTAAATAAAATTATGTACTTTTAACAAATTAAGCAATTTCCTTGTTACCGATGACAGGATTCATTTAGGATTATCTTCTTTTAACTATTGCATTAAATACTTTGATCGTATTTTATATTATAAATATTTCAGCAGTGTTTTGTCCCTAGATAATATATTCTCTCCATAATTGTCCAAGTCTTGTTGACACGTTTTTTAGATTTAGTTTTACCAAATATGCTTATATTTTAATATCTATTTTCCATACTCTCAAAATAAAGATTTCTTTTTTTATTCTTGGATTTTAATTTTTTTAATCTCATTTTAACAAACTGTTATATTCAGTGCAAATTTTGTATATTGTTATTTATCTTTCAACATATTTTAAATGGGTTATTGTTTTTATCCAGGAAAAGTAATTTCTTGTTTTGGTGAAAATTAATATAATCAATATAGAAATAAAGTAAATAAAATAACTAAATAAAAATAAATGCAGTAATATTAAATTATAGAATTTTACAGAAAAATCTCTTTACCCCTGATCCAAAGAAACTCCATATCTTTGTGAAAGTAATTGACTCCGAAGTCGTAAATATTGCTTTCTTACAATGTGATTACACTGAAATATAAATGATAATTTAATAAATAATCACATCTTAAAATAATTCATTAAAATCAAGAAATATTAAATCATTTAATTTAGTTCTTTGTTAAAATTTTCATGATGAACTCAGGATATTTTCTTCAAATTAGAAGTTAAGACTATTTACAAAAATATTTAAGTTTTAAGTCTATCCATTAATCCTTTTAACACAACCACAGAAGTACTCGTTACATTAGTTTGAAGAAATAACTTCATTAAAAACAAATAACAATAGGTAAAATTGATAGTAGTGTGAGAAGATTTACTTATTGTTTTTAATGTTAAAGCATCAGATCCTCAAACAAAATGCTGACATTTGATCAGTTTTAATAATGTGAAATTTTACCTATTGTTATTTGATTTTTAATGAAGTTATTTCTTCAAACCAATGTAATGGGTACTTCTGTGGTTGTGTTAAAAGGATTAATGGATAGACTTAAAAATTAAATATTTTTGTAAATAGTCTTAACTTCTAATTTGAAGAATTCTAATTCTTTGTTAAATTTATTATTATTTATTATATGATAATATATTTTAAATTAATATTTATTAATCTGAAGAATAGACATAGTTTTGTTAACTCTTGCTCTTGCAGAGTTGAATTTGGAAAGATTCTTAAATTGCTATTTTTAATACACTAAAACTCATAAGAATGCTTATTTTCCTTATTGCCACTTATGCCTCAGAAACCTGGACCATAAATGCCAATTCTCGGAAGAAACTTGATTCCTTTGAAATATGGACATATAGAAGAATTCTGAACAAATTGCTCCATCCTAAATCAACTGAAAATCACAAACTGCCACTAAAATATACCAATCCTACCTTTGCCTCTTGGAACATATCTCCAGACACAAAAATGAATTTGAGATACAAATTCTAGAAGGGAAGATCAATGGCAAATGCCCTAGAGACAGATGTCGGATTAAGTGGGCAAACCAAGTAATGACGATTACAGGACAATGTATGAAGCCATCCAAATGGCACACACTGTGAACAGTGGAAAGGTATTTCAAGTGAAATTGAACAGAAGATACAATTAAAGCCATCAATTTGTAATATCACCACGCCCTCCGAAGGGCTTAGGGCTAAAAAGAAGAAGAAGAATCTGAATAATAAATTTATATATGATCTACAGCACTATCCTTTAAAGTATAGTCGTGTATGGTGCTGGATGGCAAACAAAACACAGGTAAATAAGCTACTAGCAGTAGAGATGGATTTCTGGAATAGAGAGGCAAGAAGGGGAAGTAAGAATGAAGAAATCAGAGAAGAGACAAAAACACAATATGAGAAAAGACAGCACCAATAGTAGTGTGAACATGTAAGATGTATGAACAAAGGATAACTATCACAAACACTAATAGAATGGGAAATAGAAAGAAAGAGAGAAAGAGGAAGATCCAGAAGTACTTAGTAAAATAGACATAAAAAAAGCATGACAGAATGTGGTTTGATAGAAGAGAATCCAATAGACAAACAGAAATGGTAAAAATAAATTCAAGTTTAAACAATTTAATGAAAACCTGATACATTATAATAAAGCTACAACAACTGCCATATGACATCGGGCAAAATACAGTGGTACCTCAGGATACGAAATTAATCCGTTCCGAAACTGAGATCGTATCATGAAAATGTCGTAAGGTGGATCATCGTTTCCCATACGATTACATGTAAAACCAAATAATTCGTTCCAACGCGAAAAACATGCTCAAATTAAAGCCAAGTAATACATTAAAAAAATAACTGTAGTAAGAAAAACAAACGAAAAATGCGAACTAATGTAACGTCGTATGGTGAGTTTTTGTTCGTATCGTGGAGCAAAAATATGT